>NC_056748.1:926076679-926142542 GCF_019279795.1 Protopterus annectens | reverse complement strand
TTTTAACTTTAAAATCGAGTTGCTGGCTACTGAGATTTGTCTGCATACATCAACTGGACATAAGCTGATTTAAGTATATTTTCTGCATTTTTGTGGTTTTATAATTTGGACTGTGATTCCTCAGATCTAGCTCTGTTGAAACTGTCTTGTGTGTGTCTCTGAAGCTCTGCAGTAGTTGTTAGACTGCTTTGAAATTCCTTTAAGTGTTAATTAGCTTGGGGGGGGTTCTGATAACATTAAAATCTGTGTTGGTTACATTTCTAGTAATCATTTTAAATCGAGTTGCTGGCTACTGAGATTTGTCTGCATACATCAACTGGACATAAGCTGATTTAAGTATATTTTCTGCATTTTTGTGGTTTTATAATTTGGACTGTGATTCCTCAGATCTAGCTCTGTTGAAACTGTCTTGTGTGTGTCTTTGAAGCTCTGCAGTAGTTGTTAGACTGCTTTGAAATTCCTTTAAGTGTTAATTAGCTTGGGGGGTTTCTGATAACATTAAAATCTGTGTTGGTTACATTTCTAGTAATCATTTTAAATCGAGTTTCTGGCTACTGAGATTTGTCTGCATACATCAACTGGACATAAGCTGATTTAAGTATATTTTCTGCATTTTTGTGGTTTTATAATTTGGACTGTGATTCCTCAGATCTAGCTCTGTTGAAACTGTCTTGTGTGTGTCTCTGAAGCTCTGCAGTAGTTGTTAGACTGCTTTGAAATTCCTTTAAGTGTTAATTAGCTTGGGGGGTTTCTGATAACATTAAAATCTGTGTTGGTTACATTTCTAGTAATCATTTTTAAATCGAGTTGCTGGCTACTGAGATTTGTCTGCATACATCAACTGGACATAAGCTGATTTAAGTATATTTTCTGCATTTTTTGTGGTTTTATAATTTCGACTGTGATTCCTCAGATCTAGCTCTGTTGAAACTGTCTTGTGTGTGTCTTTGAAGCTCTGCAGTATTTGTTAGACTGCTTTGAAATTCCTTTAAGTGTTAATTAGCTTGGGGTGTTTCTGATAACATTAAAATCTGTGTTGGTTACATTTCTAGTAATCATTTTAAATCGAGTTTCTGGCTACTGAGATTTGTCTGCATACATCAACTGGACATAAGCTGATTTAAGTATATTTTCTGCATTTTTGTGGTTTTATAATTTGGACTGTGATTCCTCAGATCTAGCTCTGTTGAAACTGTCTTGTGTGTGTCTCTGAAGCTCTGCAGTAGTTGTTAGACTGCTTTGAAATTCCTTTAAGTGTTAATTAGCTTGGGGGGTTTCTGATAACATTAAAATCTGTGTTGGTTACATTTCTAGTAATCATTTTTAAATCGAGTTGCTGGCTACTGAGATTTGTCTGCATACATCAACTGGACATAAGCTGATTTAAGTATATTTTCTGCATTATTTGTGGTTTTATAATTTGGACTGTGATTCCTCAGATCTAGCTCTGTTGAAACTGTCTTGTGTGTGTCTTTGAAGCTCTGCAGTAGTTGTTAGACTGCTTTGAAATTCCTTTAAGTGTTAATTAGCTTGGGGTGTTTCTGATAACATTAAAATCTGTGTTGGTTACATTTCTAGTAATCATTTTAAATCGAGTTTCTGGCTACTGAGATTTATCTGCATACATCAACTGGACATAAGCTGATTTAAGTATATTTTCTGCATTTTTTGTGGTTTTATAATTTCGACTGTGATTCCTCAGATCTAGCTCTGTTGAAACTGTCTTGTGTGTGTCTTTGAAGCTCTGCAGTATTTGTTAGACTGCTTTGAAATTCCTTTAAGTGTTAATTAGCTTGGGGTGTTTCTGATAACATTAAAATCTGTGTTGGTTACATTTCTAGTAATCATTTTAAATCGAGTTTCTGGCTACTGAGATTTGTCTGCATACATCAACTGGACATAAGCTGATTTAAGTATATTTTCTGCATTTTTTGTGGTTTTATAATTTGGACTGTGATTCCTCAGATCTAGCTCTGTTGAAACTGTCTTGTGTGTGTCTCTGAAGCTCTGCAGTAGTTGTTAGACTGCTTTGAAATTCCTTTAAGTGTTAATTAGCTTGGGGGGTTTCTGATAACATTAAAATCTGTGTTGGTTACATTTCTAGTAATCATTTTTAAATCGAGTTGCTGGCTACTGAGATTTGTCTGCATACATCAACTGGACATAAGCTGATTTAAGTATAGTTTCTGCATTTTTTGTGGTTTTATAATTTGGACTGTGATTCCTCAGATCTAGCTCTGTTGAAACTGTCTTGTGTGTGTCTTTGAAGCTCTGCAGTAGTTGTTAGACTGCTTTGAAATTCCTTTAAGTGTTAATTAGCTTGGGGTGTTTCTGATAACATTAAAATCTGTGTTGGTTACATTTCTAGTAATCATTTTAAATCGAGTTTCTGGCTACTGAGATTTATCTGCATACATCAACTGGACATAAGCTGATTTAAGTATATTTTCTGCATTTTTTTGTGGTTTTATAATTTGGACTGTGATTCTTCAGATCTAGCTCTGTTGAAACTGTCTTGTGTGTGTCTTTGAAGCTCTGCAGTAGTTGTTAGACTGCTTTGAAATTCCTTTAAGTGTTAATTAGCTTGGGGTGTTTCTGATAACATTAAAATCTGTGTTGGTTACATTTCTAGTAATCATTTTAAATCGAGTTTCTGGCTACTGAGATTTATCTGCATACATCAACTGGACATAAGCTGATTTAAGTATATTTTCTGCATTTTTTTGTGGTTTTATAATTTGGACTGTGATTCTTCAGATCTAGCTCTGTTGAAACTGTCTTCCCCACCCCCCCTCCCTGTTCTTGGTTGTAGTTTAAATTTGGTGGCTTTTGCAGTGCCCGCCCCGCTGTAGATTTGATCAAGTCACTCCCCCAGTCCTATCTCTTTACCGCATTCTATCTAATAAACCCTTTCTGCACTTGCTTTTAGTCCTTTTTAATTTAATTGCATTTTTTCAAACTGTGTGTGGACTAATATTGCTACATACTCAAGTGTGCCAGCTTGCACTGCATGTGAATTGTTTTTACTACTGTTTTTGCTACTTTTCTGAAAAAAAAATTATCTGCTTTTACTGTATTTGTGTTTCTTCCTATTTTATTTTGCTTTTGCGTCATCTTAAAAGTACTCAGTTGTATTTATTACTTCTTGGTGTAACTCATTCTAAGCCTTTTAGTTTAAGCACTTGGGCTTCAGACCAGTTTTTTTACATTAAGAAGGTTTGTGGTCTGCACTGTAGTGGCAGGACAGGTAGCTTACATCCTTCTAAGTTGGGAACTGCTGATTGAGGGCTCAGTGTCAGTTATTCTAAAAGTGTATTAATTCTGGTTTAAGCACTTGGGCTTCAGGCCAGTTATTTTACATTAAAAGGGTTCATGGTCTGCACTCTTGTGGGAGGAGAGGCTGGACTCTGCCCTTCTGAGCTGGGAATTTCTGGTTAAAGGCTTATAGTGCCTGCATATTTGAACTGCTTCTTACTGAAATTGGTACACCTTGTTTGCTGTAGCGTAGACTAGATCCAGGCCTGCTGAATCTAGCTTTGTTTGTATAACTTGAGCACTTATCCAGGCATTCTTCAAAGTATTCAATTGTATTTATTACTGCTTGGTAGTAACTTGATTGAAGTGTAGCTATCATTCTAAGTCTTTTGGATTAAGCACTTGGGCTTCAGACCAGTTGTTTTACATTAGGAAGGTTTGTGGCCTGCACTGTGTTGGCAGGACAGGTAGCTTACATCCTTCTAAGTTGGGAACTGCTGATTGAGGGCTCAGTGTCTGTTATTCTAAAAGTGCATTAGTTCTGGTTTAAGCACTTGGGCTTCAGGCCAGTTATTTTACATTAAGAAGGTGCGTGGCCTGCACTCTTATGGGAGGAGAGGCTGGACTCTGCCCTTCTGAGCTGGGAATTTCTGGTTAAAGGCTTATAGTGCCTGCATATTTCAACTGTTTCTTACTGAAATTGGTACACCTTGTTTGCTGTAGCATAGACTAGATCCAGGCCTGCTGAATCTAGCTCTGTTTGTATGCTTGTTGTTTGTTTGCTTATTTCCCTGAAACGCTAATACCACCTAAAACAAGGCTTTTCAGCGCTTCTGTGGATCCCTAGTGATATCTGCATTGCTTACTGTACTCATTTCCTTGGTTCACTTAAAAGAAAGTTACTGTTTGTCATTTTTGCATTTAAGTTACCTGTGACACATTGCATTTAAGTTACCTGGCACTTGCTCACTAAAGGCACTTGCTCACTAAAGCAATTATATAAGTCAGCACTAAAAAATTAAAAGCACTACACTCTCACAAAGTCCTCTTGAGTACCTTGTTCCCCATTGGCCCTTTTTTTTCAATTATAAAGGAATTCCCAATACTATTCTAGCATGTCCAAAGGTCAGTTGTCAATCTTCTCTCCGGTCCAGCTGGTGAATCTGGGAATCTTGAGGCAATGTTACAACTGCCTCATGTACACAGACAACCCTCTCCTCCTCCCAACAAATTCCAACACATGTGAGAGATGCATCCATATAGCCAAACTGGAGGCTAAGCTCTCTCACCTCAGTCCTGGCGTAACCAGTCAGGAGGAGAAGGAAACCACACTCAGTACAATTCCAGTCTCACATAGACCTACCACGACAGCAAACCAAACACATAAACACACAAAAACATACTCGGAGGGACTAAATAAAAATCTGCCTAAGCAGCAGAGACCTCCAAAGCAGACACCCAAGCAACCGCTACTACAAAACAAAACACGTGCAACACATAGCTCACAAAGCCAGTGTGCCGAACAGTCACAGCCCTTAAGTCTAAACAACACACCTGATACACTTGTAATAGGTGACTCTATCATCAGGCACACTGACGTCCTGCTCACCAGGCTGAACAAGGAGAAGGTCATGGTGAGCTGCCTGTCGGGTGCTAGGATCCATCACATAACACAAGCACTCAGGTCACTCCAAGGCAAGTACAAATATGACTCAGTCATTGTCCATGCTGGTGTAAATGACCTGAGACATACCTCCCTGGACTACATGAAAAGAGGCATAGAGGAGCTCTCTGAGCATGTGGCCCAGGCCGGTATGTCCCTGACCTTGAGTAGCATCTTACCCTCACCAAGAATGATGCCACAATATGAAGACAAGATGATCAATTTCAACAATTGGCTTAAGTATTGGTGTCATTCAAAGGGGATCCAATGCCTGTCAGCCTGGGATGACATGCTCGACAAGCCACAATGCTTCGCTAGGGACGGCTTGCATCTGTCACCCCTGGGCTTTCAGATATTGGCAAAGGCTCTTGCTACCCCCATAGTGCCTTTTTTAGGCAAGGCTCGAAAGACAAACCCACCTCCATAGGTATCACAAGGGATAAGAAACTAAGAGTAATGCTACTCAACACCAGAAGTCTAAACCTCAAGATGCACACACTCGAAACTCTCCTTAGCATGGAGAACATCGATATCTGTGCAGTAACAGAAACCTGGTTCAAGGCTCCCGAGAGCACCCCAGCTCTACCAGGTTATACCTCATACCATGCTTTTCGGCCCCAAAACTTGGACCGACCCACAAAAGGAGGGGGAGTATCAATATTCGTCAAAGATACCCACATCTCCAGGTTGGTGGCACAGCACGAAGCATCAGAGACTATCCATGTGCAACTAACAGTGGGTAAAACTGCCTTCCAGTTTATAGCCTGCTACAGACCACCCTCCCTAACCCAGGAACCCCACTCGGCCTTCCTGAGAACACTGGAAAATATGAAGGTCTCTCCAAACACCATTATATTGGGCGACTTCAACTACCCAAACCCTAGCCCAAAGGTTCCTAGAATTTATAAACTCAAATGCTATGGAACAACTTGTTACCACTCCCACAAGAGGGGAAAACATACTGGACCTGATCATCACCAACATGGGGACTTTATGCTCCAGACCAGAAGTGTATCCCTCACTGGTAAGATCAGACCATAAACTAATCTCACTGGATATTCACATCCCGACACCACCCCCTGCCCAGAAAACCACAGTGAAAAACTTCTCTAAAGCAAATTTCACACTCCTCAAAACTGAGGTGGAATCCTTCAAAGCCCCCGGGCCTGTGGAAAATACAGCCCAGACCGCAGAATCCTTTATAAACGCATTCTATGAACACCTTCAGGAATGCATGGATCATGCGATCCCAAATAAAACCAAGACCCAATCCTCCAAAGGCAGACGTCCTGTCTGGTGGACCCCAGCCATAAACAAACTATACAATAGAAGGAGGAAGCTACTAAATGATAGAGAAAAAATCCAAAAAGGGAAGGCATCTCTGATCAGTATTAGCAAAAAACTATGGGCACTCATAAAATCATCTAAGGCCATCTTCGAGAGAAAAATTGCACAGGACACTAAGGATAATCACAAGGCTTTCTTTAGTTATGTTAGGAACCTGGGTGGTAATTCCCAGATATGCTCAGAATTAGTCCAAAATGACAAAAAATACACCGAACCCACAGACATTGCCAACATCCTAGCTGACAGGTTCAGCGCAAACCCCCCCCCACCAAAAGGGCAAATATCTATCCCAGCAGAGTGCTGCCCCCCTGACATCTCAGATGCTCAGGTAAGAGCCGCCCTCTCCAAAGCAAAAATCACAGCATCAATGTGACCAGACGGTGTCCCGGCTGCGTCCTACATGAACTCCAAGAAGAGCTAAACCCAAACATAAAACTACTGTTCAATCTCAGCCTTACTACAGGATATGTACCCAAAGAGTGGCGTACAGCAACTGTGGTCCCTCTCCACAAAGGTGGTGCCTCAACGGATCCTGGAAACTATCACCCCATAAGCCTGACTAGCTTGGTCTGCAAAGCTATGGAAAGGATCATCATGGACCTCATAAATAAAGATATTGGGGACCTACAGACACTGGATCCTACCCAGTTCGGCTTTGTTAAGGGCAGATCCTGCCTCTTAAACCTGGTTGATTTCTTTGAAACAGTCACCAAGGCCATTGACAAGGGGAAGGTGGTCCACACAGCCTACCTGGACCTCGCAAAAGCCTTCGATACAATACCCCACTGGGGCATTATAGATAAGCTCACCAGCTTAAATATAAACCCCTATGTCACTAGATGAGTTGCAAACTGGCTCAAGGACAGAACCTACATGGTTAAAATTGCTGGAGCCATGTCAGACTCCAAACCAGTTACAAGTGGAATCCCACAAGGCTCAGTCCTGGGACCTCTCTTGTTCGGTATATATTTCTTGGAGGTACAGGCCAACATGGAAGGACTGTGGCTGACCAAGTTCGCAGATGACTGCAAACTGGGCACCATAATCGACTCTCCAGCTGACACAAGCATCCTCCAAAAGGGCCTCATAGAAACAGACAACTGGTGCCAGAGCCATGGCCTCAAGCTAAACGTCAAAAAGTGTATAGTCATCCCTTTGGCAAAAACAAAATGCCCACAAATTACCACATAGGTGGTAATCCATTAAGTACAGAAGAAGTAATTAGGGACCTGGGGACCCAAGTTGATAGCGATCTCTCATTTGACAACCACGTGGCCAAAGTGGTTAGAAAAACATTTTATATAGCCCACCTAATCATGAAGCGATTCACATCTAGATCAGGGAAAGTCATCGTGCCTCTTTACTCATCCCTCATCAGACCCATAATTGAGTACAATGCCCCTTTTGGGATGTACCTTACCAGACACCTGCAGCAACTGGAAAGACCCCAAAAGTACCTCACCAAGAGGATCAAAGGGCTCAAACAGATGCCATATGCTGCCCGGTTAAAGAAACTCCAGCTCTACTCAGTGGCATACCGCCTGTTCAGAGGCGATCTGTGCCTGACGTATAAAGCCATGTCCAACCCGGAATTAATGGACATGCTGCACCTCAGAAAATTCAAATCCCATCGAGCTACACGCTCAAGAGACTTGAACCTCAGCACTGAAATAAATAGGACATGCTGGAGGGACAGATTCATAACCCAGAGGCTCCCTTTACTCTGGAATAAAATCCCAGTCCAGGTTAGGCAGTGTCCCTCATTGACTCTCTTCAAGAGGAATCTTGATGAGTGGATGGGAGATCGTAGGTTTACCCCGGGTATCACTTCTGTGTCACTGTTAGACAGAGGCACAGTATACTAACCTCAAAAAAGGGCATGGCAAAATTAATTTAAAATGGGTGGGGAAAGCCAAACACATTTCTGGCTAGGCTTATAAATGCCCTAGGGCAGATAGCCTAGTATGAACCTATGAACCTATGAACCTAAACACCTTAACCATTAGGCCACCCTCCCAACCCTTCCTTCACAAAGGAATAAATAAAAAAAAACTCTACCCAGAGTGCTATCTGTCTTTGAGAAAAGAGTAGGAACTCAAATAAATTTAATGTATAATAATACTGATTTGTATATGTCCAAGGTGTATAAAAAAGTCTTTCCATTCATAGAGAACTACGTTGCAAAAAACTGGAGACTGTATTCATCAAATCTAAAACAAAGCTGCTTAATTTGTAGGGGTCAAACCACATATACCCTTATGCAGAGAAACACTCCATGGTCACATAATAGTGAGTAAAGAGCAGAGAGTTGGGGACAAGAAATTACCATCACAATTGCCACATTGCCTGGAGAATATGTCAAAAGCAATAAATATAATTGGAGTCTATCAGCAAGAACTAGGGGCAAGGAGAACCTTTCAGCGAGCAGTGACTGCAGGATAAAATCTGTCAGCACACAATGAGTGCGGGGTAAAATCTATCAGCAAGTAATATGTGACTAGAGAATCTGCCTGAAAACAATAAGTACAGGATAAAATCTGTCAGCAATCAATAGTCAAATGGAGAATCAGCAACCAATAGGGAAATAGGAACTCTGTCAGCAAGCAATGAGTGTAAGGTAAAATCTGTCTCCATGTAATGAGTGTAGATTAAAATCTGTCAGCAATCAACAGGTAAATGGAGAACCAGCAACCAATAGGGAAATAGGTAGTCTGTTAGCAAGCAATGACTGCAGGGTAAAATCTATCAGCAAGCAATGACTGTAGGGTAAACTCTGTCAGCAAGCAATGACTGTGGGGTAAAATCTGTCACCAAGCAATATGTGAATAGAGAATCTGTGTGAAAACAATATGTGCAAGATAAAATCTGTCAGCAATCAATAGGTAAATGGAGAATCAGCAACCAATAGGGAAATAGGAACTATGTCAGCAAGCAATGAGTGTAAGGTAAAATCTGTCTCCATGTAATGAGTGTAGAGTAAAATCTGTCAGCGATCAACAGGTAAATGGAGAACCAGCAACCAATAGGGAAATAGGTAGTCTGTTAGCAAGCAATGACTGCAGGGTAAAATCTATTAGCAAGCAATGACTGTAGGGTAAACTCTGTCAGCAAGCAATGACTGTGGGGTAAAATCTGTCACCAAGCAATATGTGAATAGAGAATCTGTGTGAAAACAATATGTGCAAGGTAAAATCTGTCAGCAATCAATAGGTAAATGGAAAATCAGCAACAAATAGGAAAATGGAGAATCTGTCAGCAAGCACTGAGTGCAAGGTGAAAGCTGTCAAGAAGCAAAAGGTAAATGGAGAATCTTTCAGTGTGCTTAATATCTGTCAGCAAGCATTGGGTATATAGAGAATCTGTCAGCAAGCATTGAGCGCAGGGTCATATCTGTCAGCAAGCATTGGATATATGGAGATTCTGTCAGCAAGCAATGAGTGCATGGTCATATCTGTCAGCAAGCATTGGCTATATGGAGAATCTGTCAGCAAACAATGAGTGCAGGGTAAAATCTGCCAGCAAACAATACATAAATGAGAATCTGTCAGCAAGCAATGAGTTAGGGTAAAATCTGTTAGAAAGCAGTGATACATGGTAAAATCTGTTAGTAAGCAATGAACACAGGACAAATTTTCTTAGCAAGCAATGCATAAATGGAGGATTTGTCCGCAAACAATAAGTGTAAGTTAAAATCTGTCAGCAAGAAATGCGTACAGGTAATCTGTAAGCAAAAACAGTGAACGAGAAGACACTATCAGCAAATCCTGCATTTAAGGAGACTTTGTTAGCAACTCAATATCATAAGTATCAGCCGAAAAGCAACATGAAGGAATAATCTGTTAGCAAAAACCTTATGCATGCAAAGTCTATCAACAAGTGTGCAGAGTCTTTTGACTAGTTTGTCAAAATGTGTCAAAAACCAAAGAGTGAAAGGAAAAAAGGTATATGTGGAAGGAGATAGAATCCATTAGCAAACAGAAAGCAGATATAGTTTGTTAGTTACCAATGAATGGGTTGAGAATCTGCCAACAATAAGTGAGCGTACAGAGAGACTCTGGAAAAGAGTGAGAATCACTCAAGGATTATAAATAATGTAACTTATAAGGAGCTAACAAAATGTCTCAGCAGCTATGAAATGAAAAAGTTAATGTGATATCTCAAAACAAAGGATAACCATTTGATGTGCTGAGACTTGCTACTGCAAGTGCCACAATACAGAGACTGAATGAGCAAAACTCTAGACTTACATACATTAAATCCAAGATGGCTCTTTTTCTGAGCATTCCCTTTTCTCTGAGATCTGGAAGTCTAAGAGTCGAAATATATATATATATATATATATATATATGTGTGTGTGTGTGTGTGTGTGTGTGTGTGTGTGTGTATGTATATAAGCTCAAGGGGTGGCAAGCTTACCCCATTTGTGAGTCAAGGTGGGGCTTGTCCCTTCCAAAAAAAAAAAAATAACTTTAAAGAAGATCAGCAATGTTTAGCATTCACTGTTGTCCTGTAATTGTATAGTTTGAACACACAATAAAACAAAAAGTAAAATACAGCCAGATTGAAACACACAAAAAATAAAATAAAATAAAAATAGTAATATTCTGATCATGCCAGACTAATTCACAGTAAAGTTTACTGACTGCTTTTGTCTAAATAAAATACTTCATCAGAATGATAAAACACACATTTATAGAATACACACCAAGCAATGTGATCAAAAATCACTAATAAAGATTACTTTACTCTATTGTGCTTCTGTTTAAAATACAGTTGATGGGCAACATATAGTCATTTAACCCTAGTGATCTAACAACAGCTAATTCCATTTGCCAAAACAGTTCTTTTTAAAGAAAATTATTTTTGCAATCATTCCCTTTGTCCCAGTGCTGAACCTTCTCTAATGCAAAAAATTCAGACAAACAGGACTATGTTTTACCAAAGTATTGATGCTGTCATTTTTTTTCTCATAGCATATTTGTATTGGTATATCCTGCCCCTCAGCCTTGTCTCAGTCTTACCCACATGAGGTACATGTCGCAAGATACACCACATCAGTACTGTCACAATTAAAATCTCCTTTCCAATAAATAGTTCTATCCTCTACTGCAACATATATATAGACATACACTGACATTAATGCACCTATACTAATTGCAGGTGCCACAGTTTACCATATTAGCCCAGACTTTGAAAGTTTGATATGGTTTAGCCCTTTCTAAACAGGCCTTAATATTATTCATGCCACTCTTAGAATAAAAATGTGGTTTAACACACATCTTACTGTTAAGACCTTCAAAATATTCAAAACCTTGCTAGTGCTCAGACATCATAATTTGTTTATTATCACTGGAAAACGACAAACATATGGCCATGAAATAAACATTACTGTTGCTTTGTACTTTATTGTTAATATTGATGCAGAAGGGCTTCTGCAAAATAGGGGTAAAACTGTCATTCTTTTTAGGTAAAACCTTAGCTGCAACATCAGAAATAAGCTCCAAGGGATATGGCCTATCAATAAATAACTGTTTTAAAAAATTAATTCAGTGCAAAAGTGAAGCCCTTGGATACTAATCAAGATAAATGTACTAACTGTTCTTTAAAAATATTTTTCTTCATCCAAAAGAAAGTGCAAATAAGTGTAAATAAGAATTACTAAAATTTGGCTTTCTAAAAATAATAGATTCAAAAACATTTTTATAATTCAAATAAATGATTAAATCAACAAAATCATTGCTGGAAAAGAAGAATGATAGACCTTAAAAATTCCAAAAAGTCAAAGAACATCTCAAATTCACCTAAAAAGAGTACATAATAAAAAATATGTAATCTAAAAAAAATTATACAAAGTTTGGCATGCTGGAAATAAGAACTTTGAAAAAAGCATGTGCTTCTCTGAATAGACCAAAACAAGATTAGCAAAAATTATTTCTAATGCAGCACCATTAGCAACCCCAGAACACTGCGTAAAGAGGTCATTTTCAAACATAAAAAGAAAATGTTTGGCAGCTGCATAAAAACAAAAAACAACTGAATGTCAATACCACCAAGAAATTTAGAATCAAGAGGAATGTCACAGAATCATTCCGATCACAAAAGCTGAAGAATAGATGTAAATAGATTCTTTGTATCAGCCATTATTGTGCTTGGAGAAACAAACACCCATGTTATGTAAAATATCAAGCAGGTGCCCAAAATCTCTCAGCACCTGTAGAAACAAATCCATAATGTCCTTAAGTTCTCTATCAATAAAGACTGCTAATGATTCAGCCTTACTCTTGCCAGCCAAAATTATTGGTCTTAAAGGAGGGTCTAAAAGTTCTTTATGAACTTTGGGTACACTAGAGATGTATGGTGTAATAGGATGTCTGACATGTAAAAATTAAATACAAAACCAGAATTACTGTGTTCCCTAAATAGTTCCATTTTAACCATATGCATTTCCTGATAGCTAATATTGATCTCATTTTGATGCCACACAATAAAATTCATTGTAGTGCAATAAATCAAACATTTTAGCACTGTACATAAAGGAATTAATAATAACCACCTCACCCCTTACCCACCCTGTTGTTAACCAATTTGGATAAAACAGAATATTATTTTAACATGAGATTATAAAGCTTATTAATCTTTTTATCACACAATAAATCATGAGTATCCTTCTCCATCAAGCTTTCAAAACATTTAAAAGGTGTTTGCACATGGGGATTAAACAAACTGTAACTACTAAACATTTCATGCATAAAATCACTATTAAATAATGTACAAAGTTTCATTTTTTCTAGATTTTAACATTGATAATACCATAGAAAAACTCACCCACCTGGAGGATAAAAAGGGCAAGCCCTTAAGAAACAGCTGATAGTGAGTTTCAGTAAATTTAAGTTCAATAAAATTAAAAATATCATTATTCACTAAAGCTTCGGTGTCCATTTCCTTAAAACAATCATTAATACTATTAACTCCACCTCCTACATGCCACATTGTTTCTTTTGAGGTTGCCAATTACCCATTAGATTGTAAAAGTGGACCATTGTTCCAATTATTGTTTCCTTGTCTGTAAATCCAATTTGCTATTCTCTTGGACTTCTTGCGAAGGGGTTCTGATAAAAAAAAATTCAGATCCACTATTGAATGAATTATAAGGAGAGGATTGAGAAGAAAAGTCTAATTGATCCAAAGGTGCTTTCATCAGGTAAAACTTAAAAGAAACAACACCTGGAGCATTGGTCGACCATTCCAATCCAACTGGGAATGTCAAAAGAAAGTAGATATTTATCATAATAGAGTAAAAACAATAGGAAAGGGCTGTAAATTTAATTATACAGGCAATTCAGCAAACAAAAAAAAAATATATATATATATAGGTTCATAGGTAGGTACTAGGCTATCTGTCCAAGGGCATTTATAAGCCTAGCCAGAATGTGTTGGCTTTCCCCTCCCTTTTAAATTAGTTTCCTGGGCCTCTATCTAGCAGGGCCAATGAAGTGATCCCAGGAGTAAATTTACGATTTCCCATCCACTCATCAAGATTCCTCTTAAAGAGGGAGTCAGCAAGCGGGCTCTGCCTAATATAGACTGGGATTTTATTCCAGAGCGAGGGAATCTATCCCTCCAGCTTGTCCTATTTATTGTTGTGCTAAGGTTTAGTTCACTAGAGAGTGTGGCTCTCAGAGATTTGGTTTTCTTGAGGTGGAGTATGTCCATTAATTTGGGTTGGACATGGCCTTATATGTCAGGTAGAGATCACCTCTGAAAAGGCGGTAAGCAACCCAGTATAGCTGGAGTTTCTTTAGTCGAGCTGCATAGGGCATCTCTTTGAGGCCCATGATCCTCTTGGTGAGGTACTTCTGTGGTCTTTCCAGCTGTTGCAGGTGTCGAGTAAGGTACATACCAAATGGGGCATTGTACTCTATTATGGGCCTAATGAGTGATGAGTAGAGGGGCACAATGACCTCTCTTGATCTAGAGGTGAACCCTTTCGTGATTAGGTGGGCTACATAGAAGGAATTTCTAACCACTTTGGCAATGTGATTATCAAAGGAGAGGTTGCTATCTACCTGGGTCCCCAGGTCCCTAATTATATTTTCTGTACCTAGTGGATTACCACCTATGTGGTAATTCGTGGGCACTTTGTTTATTCCAAAGGGGATGACTATGCATTTTTTGGCATTCAGCTTGAGGCCATGGCTCTGACACCAGGTATCTGTCTCTGGTAAGACCCTACTGGAGGATGTCTCTGTCAGCCAGAGAGTTGATTATGGCCCCCAGTTTGCAGTCATCTGTGTACTTGGTCAGCCATAGTCCTCCTGTGCTTGCATGCACCTCAGAGAAGTATATACCGAACAGGAGGGGTCCCAGGACCGAGCCCTGTGGGATGCCACTTGTAACTGGTTTAGAGTTGGATATGGCACTCGCAACTCTGACCATGTGCATTCTATCTGTGAGCCAGTTGGCCACCCATCTCGTGACATAGGGGTTAATGTTCAAGCTGGTGAGCTTGTCTATGATGCCAGAGTGGGAAATGGTGTTGAAGGCCTTAGCGAGGTCCAGGTAGGCTGTGTGGACTACCTTCCCTTCATCTATGGCCTTGGTAACTGTTTCAAAGAAGTCAACTAGGTTTAGGAGGCAGGATCTGCCTTTAACAAAGCCGAATTGGGTAGGGTCCAGTGTCTGGAGGTTCCCAATGTCTCTGTTTATGAGTTCCATGATGATTCACTCCATAGCTTTGCAGACCAGGCTAGTCAGGCTTATAGTGCGATAGTTCCCAGGTTCTGTTGTGGCACCACCTTTGTGGAGCAGGATGACTGTTGCTGTATGCCATTCTTTGGGTACATAGCCTGTGGTAAGGCTGAGACTGAATAGTAAATTTAGGTGAGGGTTTAGTTCCTTTTGGAGCTCGTGTAAGACGCAGCCTGGGACACCATCCAGTCCCATTGATGCTGCGTTCTTAGCTTTGGAGAGGGCTGCTTTGACCTACATGTCCATGATGTCTGGGGCTCTGCATTCTTCTGGGATGCACACGGGCCCTTTTGGGGGTGAGGGGAGGTGAAGTTTGCACTGAACTTGCCAGCGAGGATGTTGGCAATGTCAGATGGTTCAGTGTATTTTTTGCCATTTTGCACTAGCTCAGAGCATATCTGAGAGATGCCACCTAAAATTTTGACATAGCTAAAGAAAGCTTTGTGGTTATCTTTAGAGTCTTTGCCAATTTTTCTTTTGAAACTGGCCTTGGATGATTTTATGAGGGATCGTAGTTTCTTGCTAATATTGATCAATGATGCCTTTCCTTTTTGGGATTTTGCTCTATCATGTAGTAGTTTCCTCCTTCTGTTGTATAGCTTATTTATGGCCAAGGACCACCAGAGTGGTTTCCTCTTTTTGGAGGAGTGAGTCTTGGTTTTACTTGGGATGGCTCAATCCATGCATCCCTGTAGATGCTCATAGAATGCACTTGTAAAGGATTCTGCGGTTTGGGTAGCATTATCTTTTAGCAAGGGGGCTTTGAAGCTTTCCACCTCGGTCTTGAGAAGTGTGAAATTTGCTTTTGAAAAGTTTTTCACAGTGGTTTCCTTGACTGGGGGTGGGGTCGGTATGTGGCTGTCCAGTGTGATTAGTTTATGATCTGATCTCACCATCGAGGGGTTTACCTCTGGTGTGGAACACTGATTTCCCCCATGTTGGTGATGATCAGGTCCAGTATGTTGTCACCTCTAGTGGGCGTGGTGACCAGCTGTTCCAGGGCATTAGAGTTTATAAACTCTAGGAAGCATTTAGCAAAGGAGTTTGTACTAGAGTACTTCTCCCAGTCAATGTTTGGGTAGTTGAAATCTCTCAATATCATGGTGTTTGGTAGGACCTTTATATTTTCCAGTGTTCTCAGGAATGCTGAGTGGGAGTCCTGAGACAAGGTAGGTGATCTGTAGCAGGCTATGATCTGAAAAGCAGCTTTGCCCACTGTTAGTTGCACATGGATGGTCTCCGAGGCCTCGTGCTGTGCTACTAACCTGGAGGTGTGGGTATCCTTTATGAAAATGGATACACCCCCTCCTTTTGTATTTCGGTCCGTGTTCTGGGGCCAAATGTTATGATATGAGTTGTAGCCTGGTAGTGCTGGGGTGCTCTCTGGAGCTTTGAACCAGGTTTCTGTTACTGCACAGATATCGATTTGCTCCATGCTAAGGAGTGCCTCGAGTGCGTGCATTTTGAGGTTTAGACTTCTGGCATTGAGTAGCATTACCCTCAGTTTTTTGTTTCTTGTGTTGTTTATGGAGGCAGGTTTGTCTTTTGAGCCTTGCCTAAAAAAGGCACTATGGGGGTGGCAAGAGCCTTGGCCAGTATTCGAAAGCCTAAGGGCGACAGATGCAAGCCATCTCTGGTGAAGCAGCGTGGCTTGTCGAGCATGTCGTCCCAGGCTAATAGACACTGGATCCCCTTTGAATGACACCAATAGCTTAGCCAATTTTTAAAACTGATCATTTTTTCCTCGTACTGTGGCATCATTCTTGGTGAGGGCAAGATGCTACTCAGGGTCAGGGTCATACCAGCCTGGGCTACATGGTCAGAGAGCTCCTCTATGTCTCTTTTCATGTAGTCCAGGGAGATACATCTCAGGTCGTTCACACCAACATGTACAATGACAGAGTCATATTTGTACTTGTTTTGGAGTGACCTGAGTGCTTGTGTTATATGGCAGATCCTGGCACCTCACAGGCAGCTCACAGTAACCTTCTCCTTGTTCAGTCTAGTGAGTGGGACGTCAGTGTGCCTGACTATGGAGTCACCTATTACTAGTGTATTGGGTGTGTTGTTTTGCCTTATGGGCTGTGGTTGCTTGGCACACTGGCTTTGTAAAGTATGTGATATAAGGTTTTTGTTTGAGGGTGGAGGTTTCTTAGATGTCTGCTTTGGAGGTCTCTGCTGCTTAGGCAGATTTTTATTTAGAGCCTCCGAGTATGTTTTTTGGGTATTTGTGTGTGTTGTTTGCTGGTGCATGTATGACTGTTTTATGTGAGACTGGAAATGTGGTGCAAGTGTTTCCCTTCTCCTTCTGACTGGCTGTTCCAGCCTTGGGTTGAGAGAGGTTGGCATCCAGTTTGGCTGTATAGCTGCATCTCTCACATACATTTGTGTTTGTTGGAAGGAGGAGAGGGTTGTCCGTGTACAAGAGGCAATTGTAACATTGCCTCAAGATTCCCAGTGGTTTGTCCATCATGCTGAGAATGAACATTATCAGGTAGACAGAGTTACATCCTGCAGATTTGTTAGAACATGGAAGAGGTCTAAAACTCTGAGAAAACAATGTACAACCCAAAGCATAAGCTTAATATGTAGGAAATGCAGCAGTAACTTTCCCCACAATGTAGAATAACATGTAAATGAAAGTAGCATATCTCCTGTGGGAAATTAAACTGGTATGCCAAATGGTGTGAGTCAAAAAGTTACAGAACAATTGTAATAAACAAGCAAGCACAAGCACACATACACTCACATACCCAAAGAAACAATGTCATAAAATAAATATCAATGTCATCAAGTAAAACAAATAAGTTACCAGAGAATAGATATATTGGTGAGTACTCAGATAATGTACTATATGTAAAATCTTCAGCAATGCTGACAAAAGCAACCAAAAATTAAACTCCAGATAGATAATATTCATAATCTTCAGCCAAGAATTAAGCTGCAGCTGTTAATATGGTGAATGATATCATATTTACTCATCTTTACCCATGGCCTGTTTTGCATAGTACACAAGCCAGGATACATCTGGTGCTTCAGAGACTAAAATGTAGTTTTATGTTAGCTGAATTTATGACACAAATGAAACCCAATAAAGAACCTTCATCTTCATTCAGTGTAAGTCTTGTTAACTTAGAGTAATTAGTTAAGGAAAAGCACAATGAGCAATGCAAACCAGCAGCATATTCCACTAGATCTTTGAGTGATAATAAACAAAGGTACTTCTATACTGAATGGGAAATGTTACCTGCAGTGTACAGCTGTAGACACTTTCCCCTGTACCTACCATAACACAGATTCATGCTGATAACATAACATATGCCTTTAGGAATGGTATAAATAACCCATACTCAAACATGCCTGCATGAATTAAATAATGGGAGCTAAGACTACAAGTCTAGTGTTGAAGAATAATTTATAAAATTTATTTCTATGTATTTATTTTATTTTACATTTGTTTGCTGGGAAAGTTCGACAGGACAGGCTGCCCATTTTCACCAGAAGCCCGGGGAGAAAATCTCCAGTATGATTTGTGACACCCCATCATTGCAACAGTAATGAAGGAGCCTTAATCAGCACCACTAGCACCAGTGGAGGACATATATTGGGAGGATGAAAAGTACACACACAGTATTTCCAGATGCAGCACTCTGCATCAAGTCCAATTTCCTTAAGACCACACAGAGACCACAGCCAGTCTGGGGCTGGTTTCTCCCTCTTTCTCCAGATCACCAATAAGACTCCCCACTGGCACAGCTATAGAGTTGAGATCTCAGCTGAGTGGCCAAGCCAAGACCTCCAGCACCCTCTCTGTCCAACCAGTGCTTTGTGTCCCTGCCCAAGTAGCTGACACACACACTCTCTTTGAGGTTTGCTTTACACACACACACACACACACACACACACACACACACACACACACACACACACCTGGGAAAGGCCAGCACAGGTTTACTACCTATGCCCCATTTTGCCCAGAAAAAGGTAGTTATCACTGCCACCCGCCATCTCTTTATCAGCTACTTTAAGGCCCTTAACAAAGGGTGCCCAGTCTTACTGTGTAATGTTACTGTTAATGCAAATGGTAGTTTAACCAAGAGCAAGGCTGTTAGGAGTGGCCCACAGTGTCACCAAAAGAAATATGCAAGTACTCTCAGAACTTAAATATCTCTAGACAGATCAGCCACAATGAAAGGTTTAGATATATTTAATAATAAATAATAAAAGAACAAGAGAATACTAAATATATATTTACAATGACATCAGTGTTCAAAATCACAGGAAATATTTAAAACAACATTACAGGACATTCTCAAATAAATTAAAAATGCCTAAACTAAGCTTTGCTATATTCCTGACTATATCTAAGAGAGTAACTATGCTCTAGAAACATACTTACAGAGAGCAAGACATACAGTATGTGGTGAATGGATCTTCTCTAGTTGTTGTTGTCAGGTCAAAGACAGAATACAGAATGCTGTGTCTCACTCAGAGAGTTCTTAAATTAATGTCTCAAATATTACTGCTGGATTACTTCCAGAATTACATCATTGCTTGTCATCCGACTCCTAGTTCCCAGGCCCCAAAACAACCACTGATGGTAGCTGGTAGCATTTATTATCTACCTGTGAAAATACATAGACAAGGGCTTTTCCTCAGATCTTTGGCAGACGTTGGAAGTCATAAAACAATAAAACCCTTTCAAGACGATACAGAAAGCTCCCTAGTTTTAAACATTGTGTCTCCTTGCTGCACTGAAACTGAAAGATATCATCTTTTATGGTTTAGCCATAAAGTAATTTAATTTCAGTTATTTTTCTGAAGTTTGCTAGACTTAAGTTAACCTCCTGTATTCCAGTTTTCACTGCTAAAATATATACATTTAAACAGTTACAATAGTGCAAGTACATTTCTGTTCTATTCCTGTAGGGCATGCTGTGGTTACATTTTAAGCACAATCACTTTATAAAATATCCTTTCAACACACATCTGTGCAAACCTAGCTTGATATACATGTGACACAGTTCTAATACATTTGTAACACAAGCATCTTATATGAATTATGTTGATATTCACAGATGGCATATAATTATTTACAAAATTCCAGCTAGCTGGGTAGGCAGTATTCCCTTTCGGCACGATCAATACTAGTATTTAAAAAATAGCAAAAATACATTACAATAAGTATACATGAAAATTTCTCCACTTGATAGAATATAAAATCAACATTGTACACAAATAACAGGAGTTACATTTAGAGGTATTGAAAGATAGTAAGAGAATGCACTTAATGCAGTAGAAGAAGCACATTATTACATACAGGTGACAGTGATTGCATTTTGAGGTGTTAAAAACTGAGTAAGACCTATAACTGTTAAACTTGAATAAGAGAGATTATGTTTAAGGTTGTTGAAACAGGGTATAATACCAAGAGTACCACTTGAGAAGAAGTGTGTATGTATATATATATATATATATATATATATATATATATATATATATATATATATATATGGGTCCTGGTCTGAACATCGAAAGTACATTTAAGTGAAATGTACATCAGCAAACTCACTTTTGTGAAAGTGCATTTTATCGAAAATGCACTTTTGCAAAAAAAAAAAAAGAAAAGAAACACGCAGTTTGCATGTAGATTTGGTGTACATCAACATGTGGTGTTGATTGTACAACTAAGCAAACTGTTGCTTAGATCGAGGTACAACGGGGTTAAGGGAATACTCCTTTTTCCCCACTGTAATGCAATCTAGGAGTGAGAATGTTAAAGTAGAGGGTGTGGGAGGCACAGCTCCTCACATGGGGGGTGCAAGGGGGCTTGCCTCCTGCATAAACATGAGTAGTGTTTTATTTGTTTAGGATTTTTGGCCTGTTTTTTTTTTTCACGAAAGTACATTTTTGATAAAATGTACTTTCGTGAAAGTGAGTTAGCGCATGTACATTTTGCTTAAACTTACTTTCGATCTATCAACATAGCTCCATATATATATATATATATATATATATATATATACATACAGAGGTTTACTATCAAAACATCAAATGTCAGAACATAAAACATTCAAAACTTCGGTTCAAATGTTCAGTGTGCTGTATATTAATTAGGTTGAATTGTCGAAAGAAATAACAAGAACATTGGAGACGACATATATGACATCCCTTCTCCCATGCACCATTACCAACAGTGCACATTCTAGTATTCCACTTACCTGCCACCTTTTCAGCAGTACTAACGTACCAGTTCAGTACTGCACGGCAGTCTAATCATGTTTTTACAGAGGGGCAAACCCCCTGGACCCCCCACTGTGGAGGCTGCACCCCCCACACCCCGTGCAACTTATGTATTCCAACTCCAAGATCATACTACAGTGAGGAAAAGTGTAAATTTCCCATTCTGCACTGTACAGTGATCTATAGTCATAACATTGACCATGTATAAGTGAATGCACAGTAGCATTCACTGCAATGGACACTCACAGACATGACGGTCGGCAATACGGGAATCAGTCAACTGATGTTTGACATTCCCATGTTCACCAACCCATATTTCTTCATTTTTACAGTAAACCATACACACACACACACACACACACACACACACACACACACACACACACACACACACACACACACACACACACACAGATAAAGGCAGGCAAAAGAAAAAGTAAAAATCACATTGCGTACACCTTTATGTATAGGAATCATGTGTATAAATGCTCATTGTAAATTATGTTAGCAGTTTAACCTATGTCAGAACAGTTGTATATCCATGAGACAGATAAATGGGATTTCAGAATGTTTTTGAAGAGTACTTTGCTGGCTGTGAATCTTACGTTTAGAGACATGGCATTCTAGATTTTTGCAATGTAGTTTGAGTACAGGGAGTCACCTGAACTATTCTTACTTCTGGTTATGTTTTTTATTTATTTTATTTTTATTTTACATTTGTTTACCGGGATAGTCCTACTGGACACATGTCCATTTACAGCAGAGGCCCGGGGAGAGAAGCTCCACATTCAGTACAGAAAAACCAATAGTTGAACGATATGATAACAATATGATCATCTATACAGAAGCAAAAATTTGACAATAGATAAAAATACAACTTTTGATACAAAAAACAAAATCTGACACTAGATAAAAAATAAAACTTTCGATACAAAAAAGAAATTGACACTAGATAAGCATTATAACTGACTATAGAGACAGAAAGAGACTACTTAGAAATTAATTAGTGTAAGTTTACCATGAGCTAGTATAACTATTAGAAACTTGAGCAGAAAATAAAATTCTTGATACTGTAGAAAAATTACAGTAGGTATAATTGGATATGAAGCTATCTGGGGTGGTAGAAACAGTGAAGGTTAGGTAATGCATGGACATAGCCAGGAATTCATTAAGTGTAATTTAAGTGAGTTTTTGAACAGCGTAATAGTGGAGGCAGAAGATAAAGCAGTGAGAAGGTTATTCCAGGATTTAGCTACGCTATGGGAGAATAGTGCTTTACCTGCAGTGTTGTTAGCCTTAGAGATACAAAGGAGTGATTTGTCAGTGATCCGAAGGGGACGATTTGATTTGTAGGGCATGAGTAGTTGACTTAGTGGTGGGGTTCTATCGGGATGTCTCACAATATTGTAGGCAATGATTAGTTGATGGTAACTGAGTAGTTGTGGAAATTCTAGCCATTGTACTTCCTTTAGAGCCTGACAGTGATGGGTTCTGAAGGTGCAGTTATTAGCGAACGTGGCAATTTTGTTGTAACAAGTCTAGCAAGATCATGTTAATTAGTGATTTGTTACTGGATTGTAGTAAGCATTTGCTTGAATACTGATTTACTAGGCCTTGTAGAGCTGGAGTTTTTTTGCAGGCTGGCAGCGATGAGACCTGTAAGCAGAATCAGTTGCAAAGTTTGCTATTTTGTTGTAAAAGGAGTTTAGTTTGCTTAACTCTGATTTGTTAAGGTTAATGAATATAGAGTATGCATAGAGAAGTGTGGAGACTAGGTGGGTTCTTGCAATAATGATCTTAATATGATTGGAAAGGTGTTTTTTGCACCTGTATATGTTCCAATTTTTTTGTGAACTTTTGTTATTGTTTGAGCAATGTGTAAGTCGAACTCCATGTTGTGATCTATGATAACTCCTAGAAGTTTGTTTTGAGGGACTGGTGTAATGGGGGTATTGTTGCTTGAACGTATTTTGAATGGAGGGATGAGATCTGTGGCTTTTTTGGGATGAAATAGCATTAGCTTATTTTTATTTAGGTTGAATATGAGCTGTGCATTGGAGAGCCAAGATTCGACTGCAGTAGTTTCCCTGTATTATTTTTTGTTGTTGGAGTGAGGGGGCAAAACAGATTAGGGTAGAATAATACATATATTGAACCAAGGTGGCATGTAAAGTGGCAGTATGAAGATTGTTGGTAAATATAGTAAAAAGAAGAGGATCAAGGATAGACCCTTGAGGAACATCTAAAGTAACAGGCAAAAGAGGAGACAGGTTATTTTGCCATTTTGCAACTTGTCTGTGACCAGATAAATAATCATGGAACCATGTAAGAGTAAAGTAACTTTGATTAAGTTCAGAAAGTACAGTTAAGAATTTATTATGTTAGGCAGTATCAAAAGCCTTAGAGAGACCCAGAATGATAAAAGAAATGAGGTTGTCTTCATTCTGGTATTGATTAATGGTGTTAGTAAATCTAACAGGGCTGTTGAAGTGCTGTGATTAAGATGGAATCCATGCTGAGTATTAGCTAGAAGCCTGACACTTAGCTTAGAGATAGTTTAGAATTTGAATATATGCATTTTTCAAAAATTTTTGATAAAGATGATAGAATAGCAATAGGTCATTAATTTGATAATTCAGTTGAGTTTCCACCATTGTGTAATGGTATTATGTGCGATATTTTCCAAAGAGCATGGATAAGTTGTTCAGAGACAAAGTGATTGATCAGTAAAGAGACTGGATATGAGGTGGCTTTGCCTGCTATTTTGAAGTATTCAGCAGGTAGTTTATTTGCTGCAAGGGTTGTGGGTTTGAGTTTATTGAGGTATTTATATATAGTACTTGTTGGAACTAGCTGTAGGGAAATGTAATTGCTATTCTGTGCTGAGGATGAGAGATTTGGAAGAGCCAATGAGCAGTTATTATTAGTAATAGCTAGCACGGATTCAGTGAAGTATTTTTAAACTGAGTGGCAATATTATCAATAGAGTTATTGGTGGCTGGGGGATGCTAGTTTGACCTGGTTGCAGAATTTTATTAATAGCAGACCAGAACTTTTGTGGGTTCTTTTTGTGCTTTGATTGCATGTCAGTATAGTGCTTTTTTTTTTTGTTTGTTTGTTTGTTTTGTCAAGTCTGATTTGCTTTTTAAATTTGTTTCTTAGTTCAATGTATTTCTGTTGATTTGCTGCAGTTTTATTGTGGAGCCATATTTCCCACGCTTTAACTCTTTTTTTTTTTAAAGTGATCTTGTGTCTTTGGTAAGTCAAGGGGAATAGTTAGACTTTATTTTGTCAAGTCTGATTTGCTTTTTAAATTTGTTTCTTAGTTCAATGTATTTCTGTTGATTTCCTGCAGTTTTATTGTGGAGCCATATTTCCCACGCTTTAACTCTTTTTTTTTAAAAGTGATCTTGTGTCTTTGGTAAGTCAAGGGGAATAGTTAGACTTTATTCTTACTGTTCTAGTGGGGACAAATTTATTTAGGATATCAAGGAAGGTAGTGTTGAAATATTCAACTGCACTGTCTAGGGGAGAAATTTAAGTGGCTTCCAATTGCAGAGACTGAATGTGGATATAAAATCTTGAGATTTGAAGTTTTCTGTATATCAGATTTGTTGGAAAGAGGTAGTTTTTTTGGATTTACTTGGTGTCGGAGAACAAAGGTTGGGAGGTGGTCACTAAGAGTATCTGGGAGGCTGCCCAAGTGATATGATAGTGCAGGTCAGTTAGTAAGGATCAAGCGAGGATGAACTCCTTTTTAGATACTTTAGCTATTCTAGTTGTAGTTTGAATTAATTGAGTGAAGCCATGGAGGTTGATATGGTCAGTGGGATGTAGTGAGTTACAGGAGGACCAAATGAGATTAAAGTTGCCCATTATGGAGGGTTTTTATTGTCCAGTGTAGGACAGTGTGTTAATATTATTACTGGGGGGAATAATATAGGTTCTGATTATATTTAAATTTTTGAGTTGATTTTTAGCCTGGTGAACAGGATCTCTGCATTGCTGAAAAGTGGAGAGCTGTGGTTAATAATTTCAAGTGTGAGGCTATTTTTGAATAGAAAAGCAATACCTCCACCTCTTTTGGATTTTCTATCTTGTCTATATATCTTGTACTGAGGGGGAACTATTTTGCTGCCACTGATTTCTGGTTTAAGCCAGGTCTCGGTGATTAGGACTATGTCTTGAGAGTATAGTGAAAGGGTGGCATGTAATTTTTGTATTTTGTTCAGTATGCATCTTTTGTTTATATTTAGTATTAGCAAGTCAGTTCTTTTCCTGGGGAGGTTTAGTGTATTCTGTTGTTGGGTGGTGGGAATGTTAGAGTTGTTTATAGGGCTGAGATTTGGGAGTATGTCTCCACTAAGAATCAGTTGGGATGCTGTGTGAAGTATTACTTTTAGGTATTTAGATATAAATTTGTCAGATTTCAGGGATATAGGTACATAAGACCGCTGAGGGAGCAGTACAAATGCAGTAAGATTGATGTGTGAGCAACTGTAGACTGCTAGGGATATCATAAGCATAGAGGGTTTTGACTGTAAAGTGTTAGGGTGTGGAGGAGTTTGGGATTGTGAATTGAAGTTAAGATCCTTATGGTAAGAGGTTAGCTGAGTTGTAATAGTGAGAGTTAAGATAATTGTGCAGTCTAAAGTCAACATACTGTTATATATGAGTTATAGAAGAGCAGTGGGAAATAGGAGTGAGTATAGTATAGTGGGTTGCTAGGGGCTGGTTATGAGGGAATTAAGGAAGGAGGGAGTCTTTAAGGAAGTTATTTTTAGCTGGGGAGTTTAGGCTATGGTATTTAAGGAGAGCTGCTGATGAGTGTTTGTAGGTAATGGCTTAGATTATTGTGGGTGGGGTAGTTTTATTGGTCAGAAGTGTGGAGAGATAGCTGAGTTGTGATTGGATAGTTGAGATCAGGGTGCTTGGCTTGTTAAAAATAAATCTGCAGGTAGTGATGGTGGGTGGGGAATGGTGGTAGGGTAGGGGAGCAGAGTGAGCCCAAGCATAGGGAGGGTGAATGAAGTGGGTTGGACCAGATCACGGCAAACAGGAGAAAATCAATCACGGAAGTCATAATTAGTGGCAGAGAGAAGCTACAGCTATTCTTTTGAGTGTGACTTAATAACCTGAAAGTAATGGAGAACGGGACTTACTATGGGTAAGGGGAATAAAAAATAACAACCAGATGAAGAAGAGGAGAACCGCTGGACTATATGGTTGGATAGAACAGTATCTAAGAGGAAATTATAGACCACAGAAGAAGGGTAAGAGTACACCAGTCCTTTTGGATCAGTTGTGTGCTTGTTGCCATTTACATACAGATACTTGCAGGAATATGAGATGTATTAATGTACATTTAAAGTGGTTGAAAACTGCAGAACTATGTTGGCTGAGATGAGGAGGTGTAACTAGCTTTGCCCTGGGCAGAGGTGAGTTCCACACTGTTCACTAAGCTGGGCATACATAAAAAGGGGAGAACAAAAGGAAGTTAGTTGAGAGAGACCATTATACAGTAAATATGAGGTACATATGGTGCTAGACAGAGAATAAGTGAGGGAAAAAATGTTATTTTTGAGAGAGATAGAGAATCACCTTTAGATAATAAGAGAAGGAGGGCTATAGGATTATAGAATAATTGGCAGAAATTAGCAGACAGTAGGGGTGAGCGAGTTGTATAAACTAGAAAGAGTTAAGTAGTAAGGTATAGAAAATGCATATACATTCTAAACATCATTCACATAGCATCAATTAGTGAATATAACATTCTGTAAAGCAACAAGCAGTACAATTCAATTACTTCAAGAATGACCACCTCTATTCTGTAAACCAACAAGCAGTAATTACAAATGAAAAGGCCTGCACTGACTTTTAGAATCCTTTGTAAGCTAGGAATGCAAATGCTAGTCAAACTAGAATTACTCTGTACAATGGAGACACAAAGCAGCAAATAACAGCAGTGAGATCAAGGAAAAACAGTGGTTACAGCACCATTGCACTATTAAGTTAATTTGGCACTGAGACCATAATATTCACCAGTTTTCAGCTCACCTCTGTAGTTCAAACTAGCAGGAAGAATGAAGAAGGACAACTCGGCAGACTTTATATCTACACATTAAGTCTCCAATAATGAACAATTCAGTACCAAACATTCAAAGTAGCTGAGATTATGAACATTTTGTTAAATTACATTTATTTCTAAAAGCAGTTGCCACAGATAAGACAGAGTTAAAAACAAATTGCAGAGAGTAAAGACTGTTGTCAAAACATAATATGAAAAACAATAAAAATGAAAACACTTACGCAATTATGATTACAACATATGCCAACTTGCAAAATTAGTTAACTGTGTCATTATACAGACAAGTGATTTTACAAGGAACAAGACTAGTTATTTCCAAAGCCTTACAAACCTAAACATTGCAACACAACGTATAAGACACACAAGGGTCTGGTCAGAACTAAAATGCCAGTGAGAGAGAAAATATGCCTAATATCATTAATAAATGTACAAAGATATGCTGTAGAGCTACCAGATTTGTCAGCAGAGTGCAGAAAGTAAGATAGTAGTTCTGCTGACTATTTCTGAATTTTCAGTCAATCATGGTGTGATTATGTGAGGTATTGCCAGCTATGCCAGGAGAAGTAGGGCAGTGGATGTTTCACATATGCCAGTGGATCTACATTGTTTGATAGAAAACACATTTCAATGAAACACATTTCGTCAAAGCCTCATTTCACTGAAAATGAATTGCCTGAGCACAATTCATTGAAAGTTCACTTCAATGAAAACTCATTTGACTGAAACTCATTTAGTCTAAACAGGTATACGTCCTGTTCCCCACTGTAGTGCAATCCTGGAGTTAGTATATATAGTAAGGGGGGGGGCTCAGCCTCCCACATTGGGAGGGGTGTGGGGGGCATAGCCCCCCCACCTGTTTTAAATGTTGTAAATCATAGACATGGATTCTTACAAGTCAAATGAATAACTCTTTCCAGAAAATAATATATACCCTAACTATGTGGAGGGGCTATGTCCACCACACCCGCCAACTATAAATACTAACTCCAGGATCACACTACAGTGAGGAACAAGGCATATACCTGTTTAGACGAAATTAGTTTCAATCAAATGTGTTTTCAGTGAAGTGAGATTTCAGTGAATTGTGCTCAGGGAATTCATTTTCAGTGAAATGAGGCTTCAACGAAATGAGTTTCAGTGAAATGTGTTTTCTATCAAACAAAGTAGACCCATGCCAGCATAGCTAGCTGGAATTTTGTAAAGAATAATATGTTATTTGTGTATCAAATTGATTTGTACAAGTGCTTGTGTTAAAAAAATGTATTTGTAAAGTTGCTTGTATTAGAAATGTACCAACAGTGGGTCCTGCTGAACAGAAAAGAAATACACCAGCATGTCAGACTGTATTGTAACTTTTAAAATGAATATACTGCAACAGAGGATACTAGAAAAGAAGAGATTCATCTTAGTCCAGCTAACTTTGAAAAATAGTCTGAAATTAAATTACCTGGTTTAGGCCATAAAGAATGTATCTTACAGTTCTAATTGCAACCAGAGACAAAATGTCTGTGAAAACCATAACTAGGAATCCTACTGAATTGTCCTTAGGGGTGAACTAATTGCTACCCTGGAAGGGTGGAAGATTTTGAAATGGTTTTATAGCTTTCAGATGTTATAACACATCTTAGCAAAACTCTATGTGCATGTACTATGACACATATGTGCTAGATTCTGGTTCAGTTTCTAGTAAAGGGGGTAGTGTGGGGACCAGAAGTCAGATGCCCTGATGCATGTGATGTAATTTTGTAATCCAGCACTGAAATGATGTTTTAATACTAGATGACACACAAGTCTCAGGACAGTCTGTCTGTGAAACCTGACAAGAAGGAAGACCACTCACTCACGTCATCTTGTCTTGCTCTAATAAGTGAACCAGGGAATAATTCTTTAGATCAGTCAGAAAAATATAGTGAGATTAGTTAAGTACAGTTTTTTTTCTGTATCTGTGTGAATCTTTTCATCTGTGTTATTTTTAATATTTCCTGTGTTTGAAACACTTGTGTTTATTGTTAATAGATATTCAGTATTTTCATGCTCTTTTTTTTATTTATTTTAAATATATGTAAACTTTTCATTGTAGCTGGTCTTTTAGAGAATAGTTTAAACTTTGAGAGTACTTATATTTATTTGGTGACACTGTTGCTGCTTCTGAAAGCCTTGCTGCATTGGTCAAACACTACAATTTGTATTAGTATTAATTTTACTCAGTATAAATGGATACCCTGGTAAGAGCCTTAAAGTAGCTAGCAGGTGGCAGTGAATCTGCCTTATAGTCTGGGAAGAGGGGGGGACACAGCTGGCAAATCTGAGCCAGCCTTTCCCAGGTGTGTGTGTGTGTGTGTGTGTGTGTGTGTGTGTGTGTGTGTGTGTGTGTGTGTGTGTGTGTGTGTGTGTGTGTGTGTGTGTGTGTGTGTGTGTGTGTGTGTGTGTATGTGTGTGAAAATCAAATCCTAAAGTGTGTGTGTGTCAGCTGCTTGGAACAAGAATACAAAGCTCCTTAGTGGTCAGTGTGGTTTCATATTTGGGGCCTAAAGTGAGAGAGACAACCCATCCTCAGGACAGGAGTGGGTTCTCTGTGTGCTCTTAAGGGAAATTGTGCTTGGTGCAGAGAGCTGCATCTGAAAATACTGTGTGTATCCATTTTTGTTCCAAGTGAACATCCCTCACCGGTGTCAGTGGTAAGGACTGAAATTCCTTGATTACTGGCCCAGAGGAGGGACGTCACACGTGGATAACTGTTTATGAACCTTTACCACTGGAGAGCACATTGGTGATTACTGACAACTGCAGTTCATTTCCAGTCATTGAAACAATGACATCCAGATCAGTATCAGTGGTTATTCCAAAGATGGGGAGGGGTTTCTTCATTTACTATTTCAGACAAGTATAAGATGGACAATGACCCTCTATTTCTGCTGAATACATAGGTCTTAGACATAGGAAAGGATACCCCTATGGCCTTAGCAAATCTCTTTGTTGAAAGGTTCTTGCAAACATTTGGAAATGCACTCAGAATACACAATACCAAAAGCATACCTCTGGAACTATAGATTTATAATAATTTACCACACATTTCTCTGGTAGACAACATTGCAAAAGATATTTGCTGAAAGCCTCTTTCAGTGAACAGCAGCAAACAATTTTTTTGCAGGAGAACAAGCCCCAGTGTGAGCACGCGTGCGCGCACGCGCGCACACACACACACACACACACACACACACACACACACACACAACTTATATATACCAACTCCAAAGTAACAGAACAGTGGGGTAAGAACAACAGTTACTGTTCTCCATAAGTGGCTAACAGTAACCAGTAATTCAGTCCTTTGAATGATTATCGGACAGAATTAAAAGGGCAGCACTTCTGTGACAATTTAAAATTCATTATTAATGCAAGTACTTTTTTACCACTGAGAAGAAAAAAAATAACTGTCAACATTAAATTAATACATTTTAAAGATGAGTAATGCAAGAGTTTATCTATAGACAAAGACTCAGACATTTTCCCATAATCATTGTCCTATGTTTTGAAAATCTTTTTGAGTAATTAATTTAATTATAATGAGTTCTCACAAAACCTAGTACTCTGGTGTACAGTCCATTATAGTCTTATACTTATATTTACCAAAACACCTAAACTAGTTAGAGAGAAAGCGTATGAAAGTCTCTCGTCAACAAAAATAACTGAACATGAGCAGTAGAACTTGTTAGCATCCCTTTCACCCATTTTTCCACAGGTCTTATTTGACAAATGGAAGGTCATGCATAATCTACTTTTATAAACTAGGTATTAACACTAATAAGAAACCAGTAGACATGTGACGCATCTTCTGCAACTGTGTAATAACCTACCATTACAAATAAATAAAAACAGCAGTTTTAGTGAATTAAATAGGTTAATGATGCAAGATATAGCCGCGGTGGTGCAGCAGTAGCGTTGTCACCTCACAGGAAGAGGTTTTCCCATTCGATTCTTGGCTGGAGCGCCTTCTGTGTGGAGTCTGCATGTCCTCCCCACAGTTGAGTGGCATTCAAAAGTCGTGTGAATGGGCGTACCTTCGTTGAAGGTTGGGCATCGAGCTGGCACCTCGGCACCATAAAAATCTACTGCCAATCATTAGCGGACCGGAGTTCCACTGTGGCGACCCCTAACCGGGAAAAGCCGAAAGAAGAACAACAACAATGATGCAAGATATAGACAATATAAACAGAGACTAGCAGATTTCAAGTTTTCAAAGACTTAAGGTCCTAACTTTATTTTGAAATTATAAAATATGAATCTATAAGCAATAAAAGAATGCAGAGTCTTTGGATTTGTTAGTGTAAAATGAGTACAGTTATACTCTTGTATATTTATTATCAGCCCAAAAACTATAGAAATAAATTGTGGCAAATAGCATAATTATCCATCAGCAGCTAGTGTAATTATTGGGAATCTGGTGCTACATGCAATGTCACACTTTGTCAAGAAGGAATGTGTAGGCAATATTGTATAAAGTGTGTTGCTGTGTTCTGGAATATGCAATGAGAGGCAATCTGGTGTTTGCTGGTTTACAAATTTGTCAACAAGTTAGGTATGAAAAGAGGCACTTTTACAGTAGATGAATGACACTGCATGTTACTGACAAAATAGTGTACAAAAGATAAGGGGAAGGGTAGCATAAGACTCCATGAGTTACCATTCAGTGCGGGAAGAATAGGGTTAGAGAACAGTGCCAAAAACTGCCTCAGCCAATGAGTGTTTACAAAATCTTAGACAGATGCAAGGTCTGAATTTCGTATCTACTAAAGAAATGTAGATAATCTCTGTAAGAGAATAGTGCATGTGGAATCTGTTGAACAAAGTACTATATAAAAAAAACTGTCATTGTTGAAGCTGTAATGTGTTACAGACAGTATAGTGTTAGGATTTGTTAATAGAGCTGCACAGAAGACATGATTTGTAGGGTAATAGTAGTAACCTTAAGCAAGAAATAAAGATGTAAATCATTTTGAAGCCAGGAATGACGCACAAAATCTAATGATGGACAGTACTGCCAGAATCTGTCAGTCACAAAGCAGTACTATCTTGCAGAACTCCAGAGAATAGTATCAAAATATAGCAACAGAGATATATAGAGTAAATATGGCACTGCAAACACTTTTCAGAGGCATCAGATACCAAGAACAGAACAAATTCTTGTGCACAGAAAAGTGTCTGAATTCTTTGTCAGTTAAGGGTTAGAAAGAGAATCTATGAGCAAGCAAGCTGCATAGAGAGAGAGAGAGAGAGAGAGAGAGAGAGAGAGACAGAATACGTCAGCAGTCAATTACGCTACAAAAATATTTCGGTGACAGAGGAGTGTAATGACTGCGGCATTAGAAGAAATGAGTCTTCAAATGTGGAGGTCAGGTGGTGTGGATTCAACTGTATAAGAATATGTAAGGAATTGGGACCACAGTGTTTTTTTTTTCCTAGAGGTTAGTGCCTGAATAACCTTCATGCCAAAAAGTGAAGAGATTATTTGATGCCAAGGAGTATAGAGGGAATCTAGTGCATAGTGCAGTCAGTGCCAGACTTTAGCAATATCCATTGAGGGTAACAAAAGTCTGTTTGTAGCAGTGAAGTGCAAAATGCAATGTCAGAACTTGTTAACAGCCAAGTGGCACAGAAAGAATCTGTTTTCAGTCATTTAGTTTAGACAGATGCTGTCGGCACTCAGGAAATACAGAGAAAATCTGGTGCTGAGAGAAATGTCAAATCTGTATCAGAGGAGTATTGATTGAGACAGTATCTGTCCTCAGTTAAGAACTGTTGAGGGATTACATTGGGAGTGAAAGAGAACATTAATAATCAAACACAAAATGTAGTGGCACAATCTATGATGAGCCAGTGGTGTACAGAAAGAAGGGGTATCACTTGTCAAAGGATAATTGATCCAGGCTCTGAATGTCAAAGACATAATGATAAACCAAGACACATACATGGAAACTGTTAGGAATCAGTAAACAGAGAGAAAATGCGAGCAACCAATAAGTGCAGATAACATATTTCCATAGTACTGCCAGAACTACTGCCCAGCCAAGGGGTGTGAACAAATGTCGTATAATAGAGACTTGACAAGACACTTTCAGCAAACAAAGAGCACAGAGAATCATGTAAACAGAGAATTACAGAAAATACAAGGTGCCAGTGAATTAAGAGAAAGAAGAGAGAGTCTGATGCAAAGGGTTGTACAGAAAATCTAATTTAAGCCTGTTAAACATGAATATAAAGATACTTTGGAGCCTTCAGTAGGAAGCCAGTGCAAAAGTTTAGTTGGAGTTGCAGAGCAAGTGAAGGAGCGGGGAACTGTGTCAACTCTGATGCAGTCAATGTTGTGGAGTGATAGGTCAGCGAGTTCCCATATGAAAGAGTAACGGATGAGCAGGATACACAGGAAAATGTTCAGGAACTTTCTGTAGAATGCCCACAAGAAACAAAGAATGTGTCCGTAGTTTAGAAGAAAATGATCTAAGGGAATAGTTGTTTGAGTTTATATAGATGAATAGACGTATTGCGATCAATGAAAAAATTGATTACAGAAAGTCAATAAGACCCAAAATGTTAGAAGTTTGATAAAACAAAGTAAATATTGTGGGAAGAAATATCCAGGGAATTGTTATGGCTAGGCTTGTATAAGCCCTAGGACCGATAGCCTAGTGCCAACCTATGAACAGTAATCAAGGCTATTAAAATAAATGAATGTAATATAACAGAAGTAAAGAGGATATGTTACTGTGCCCTTAAATTAATAACAGGTGAGGTCTTACAACAAAAACACAGGACAATAAGGGAAAGGAAGTGAAGAAATCAAATTCTATCACTGAAGTATCAGGCACAGAAAACTATAAAACAATTAAGACAAGAAGTGTGAAAGTTAGAAGAGAACAAAATGGAAGCACATCAACAAAAATACTTAGAAAGATAGACATGACGAAGCAAACGCACAGGATCAGAACAGACCCAGATCTATCATACACTACTGCAAATAATAAACTAAAGATATCAGCACAGCTAGAAAAACTTTGAAGATATGCCGATAAGTAGAAAGGGAAATTTTAAAATAAGCAATTCATTGATGACCCAAAAGGTTTTATAGAGAATTGGGAAACAAGGAAAAAGGAATAGAAATACCACCAAAAAAGAAATAAACACATTTTGGAGGATTATCTATGAAGACCCTGTGGAACATAACAAAGATGTTGAATGGCTAAAAGAAGTAAAAGAAACAGTAAGAAGTTCCAACATGCAGGATATGGAATGGGATGAAGTACTGCCCAGAGAAATTTAAATAAAATTAAGAAAAGTTCCTAAATGGAAAACCCCAGGCCCAGATGGAGTACCTAACTTCTGGCTGAAAGAATTAACATATTTATATGAAGATTTAGCTCTGAGTAAGAACTATTTATATGCGCATCTCAAACAGACAACCTGGCTAACCACAGGAAAAATGATACTCCACCTCAAGGATGAACCTGCAAGCTATCCTAAAAACTACAGACCGATAACTTGCCTTTCAACAATGTATAAACTATATACTGGAATTAATACTGACAGAGTTTATAGTCATTTAGAAGAAAGTATAATCATGGCAATAGAAGAAAAGGGTAATAAAAGAAAGTCATATGGAACAAAGGATCATTTGTTGTTAAATAAAGTCATAACGGAGAACTGTAAAAAGGGGAAGAGTCCTGCATAGATAGACTACAAAAAACATTTGACAACATCCCATTTCCACGGATAAAGGAGTGCTTACAGATGTATAAGATACACCCTATGTTGATCTATTACATTACAGTGACCATGAAACAGTGACAAACCACTTTCCAGCTAAACCATGATAAAGGATATATTATTATTCTAGGGATCAAAATTCAAAGGGGGATATTCCAGGATGACTCTATCACTGCTACTTTTCTTCCTTGTCCTTAACTCATTAAGCCATCTACTTAACAGATTAGGTGATGGTTACATTTTGACTCCCAAAAAACAAGAAAGTATAAAGGTTTCTCATCTTCTTTTTGTGGATAATTTAAAACTGTATAGTTCGTCAGATGAGGAACTGAAAGCACAACTGCAAGTGATCAAAACTTTCTCAGCTGATATAAGAATATTATTTGGTCTTGATAAATGTACAAAAGCAACCTTTAAAGCAGGAAAGCTGCAGCACCAAGAAAATATAAGTCTGGGACACATACGACTCAACCTCTTAGCAAAAGAAATCTGGACAAAGCCTGACATAATGGAGAGACAGAGGTCCAAAAATAGGGACACATTTTAAATATTGCTCTTATAATCTTTCAGTCTTGTTAGAATACAAGAAAAATGCTTCACTTTTATCAAATGATTTATAAAAATCAGTGTACACCAAGATTATATATTCCCTATTCTGAAGGAAGTATGGCCCCTCACAATTGATTACATATATAGATCTGCAGTCATAGGATTGCATACATATTTACTGACGTCACAAGATGCAAACACATTGAAAGTTTTAAAACATGAGAACAGGTCTAAGATGACTTCCCTGCTTAATTTAGTAGAAACATATCAGTGTCAAGCTGGAATGGAAATCAGACCAGAAGTAGATAAAAATCAGCCAGCAACTGAATGTGCCAAAAAGCAAAATAACGAATATAAGGGGAAGGAACAAATGAGAAAGCAAGAAATGTGGAAAATGCATAAATATAGTTGCAAATACCGAAAACTCTTGGAACAACCTCATGTTGATCAGGATGTTTCACAGGAATAGTTAAGGAGAGGTGAATTTAAACCAAAAGATGAAAGGTTAATATTGGCAGCCAAGGATAGTGGACTATGTACACTTTGGTTTGCAAAGTCCATTGAACATGTCAGAGAAACAGACAAATGTGGATTTTGTAAAGCAGAATTGGAAACAGTCTCACATCTTGTTTCTGGATATGATACACTGATGGTAGATAACCTGTATAGTGAAAGGCATATTAATGTGGCAAGACTGTTGCACTGGGGATTTATGCAAACATGACAATATTGAAGTAGCTGACGAGCACTGGAAACATGAACCACAGAGCATGATGGAGAATGACGAAGTTTATATCACATGGGATCACCCATTACCAATAGTTCAAAAAATAGATGTGAGACAACCAGATATAGCAGTCCAGGAAAATAACACAAAAATAGCATTGAAGCAAATTGCTACACCCACTGATTACAGTGTCTTACATATGGAGAGACACAAAGTCATAAAATACCAGGATTTGCAGGCAGAAATGAGGGCAATGTGGAAGAAGGATAACCAGACATTTCCAGCAGTAGTAGGAGCAACAGGTCTTATAAAAAATAATTTACAGTCATATTTATATGTGCTACACATACATGTAACTCCATATGACTTGCAGAAGGAGTCAGTTCTGGGCACGCTGTGGGTGCTGCAAAGAGCACTTCTGGCTAACATCAAAGACTGAAACAATAGTAATTTCATTAATTTTAATCATACTTTGACGTAGGAATGTGGTCCATTCCCATCATTGTATTAAAAACCCAAAAGGCATGGAGAAATTAAACCAGCAGAGACTATATAGAGCAGGCAAACTCTAACTTGCGTCTAACCAAACTGTTAAATAGGGATATCATGGCACTTGACCCTTAGAACTTATAAACTATAGCATATAGGCTGGTACCTTTACAGAGTCTTTCTATAGATTATGTAGACATCCCACAAAATTTAATGTGTCATCTATCCTGATCCCTAAGGCTTTATACTGACAGACCTCATGGATGTCATTTACAGAAAAAAAAATTATTTATAGAGCATCTCCTTCAACTAAATCTAGTAAGTTCGTTTTATCCAGTTTTAGCAAAGCATTAGTGTAGACCATTTTACATCATTCAAAGATTATTATGAAGGTACTGTACCTTATAGCATCTACTTATATTAATTACCTTAGCAATGCTTAACAATGTTGATATCATCACCATATCTGGCCAGGCAGACAATACTGCACAACAAAATGTTCATTCTATAATTAAAAAATCTAACTGCAGAATCAGAACTATCACCTGGCAAACATCTCTACTAGGAAAATGAATCCTGATACACATCTTACCTATGTTCACCTCCTTGTACTGGTAGTTACCCAGTTCTTAATAAATCTTAATACACAAGTGTTAAAACAAACATTTTTTACTATTCTGCACACAAGCTTACTATAGTGCACTCCATCAAATGCGTCACTGAAGAACAGAAACACAAATCAACCTGGATGTTCTTTTAAACTTTGTAAGACTTTCTGAGTGAGATCAATAATGATACACGGCTGTGAAACAGTTTCTTCCTTACATATCCATGTTGGTTTTCAGCACTAAACATCTACATTATATATTCTCATTTAAGAGATTTACCAGGTGTTTTTAAATATTTTCCAGTGATATAAAGCAAGTTTATAGGCCTGTAGTTACTACATAAACAACAATCTCTGCTTCACGTCTGAATGGGGATAGGAAGTATATATATTTGTTAGTCTTCTGTCACAAGAACACACTCAGCAAAGATGTTAAATAACTTTAATAAAGTGTCTATTACAGGTTTACCAAGAACTCAGCTGTCCTGTTTGGTTATACCATTTGTTCCTGGCATGCAGCTCAGATTTAAACTGGAAATTAGTTTGACTAGCAGTCTCCTGGTTATTACTAGTAGCTTGTGTACTGAGTTAGCGTCCTCATTTTTTTTTTAGTTTTTTTTACAAAACTAAAGATGAAGTGGTTCGTAAAATAACTCATAATATCATCTCCAGGAATCTGTATCCTATCTTCTAAGAGATTTAAGTAGAAAATATTACTTCACCACCTGATACTTTCCTTATATTTCTATTGAAAGCCTTTCTCCCAGTTATGTTGTTTGATAACTTGCACTCTGTTTTTGTTTTCACTGTACTGTTGTATCTTTATCCATCTACAGATGATCTTACATTCAGTCATGTTCAGTTGGTCTAATCTCCATTTTGTATAAATCTGTTATTTTTTATTAGTAGTATTTAAGGCTCCTAAGATTGTTTAAGGTGTTCTTTTTGCTTTCACTTAACCTTCCATGAGATTTTATGCCACTTTTTTTACCTCTACCAGTAAGTTTTAGTTCTGTACTTGCTCAGCTTTTTTCTTCCATTCAACAGTGCAATTCAGGTCACTAATTACCATTTCACTTTTCCCCAAAAAGCATGTTATCTTGTCAAGGTATGTGCATTATGTTCTTTTTTTCTGCCTATATATACAGACATCTTGCCACAAAAATCTTGATTGTTAAATGGCCACTTTGTGTCAAAGGTCAAAGGTAGAATGAGTAAAGTGACCTTGTGGTTTCTTGACAAATATTACAACTAACATTTTGTCAGATTTCATATCCTTTTCTAGGAGCTGTTTTAATTTTGTTTCTCCATAACATTCTTACCAGCTGAGAATTAAGATGATGGCTTCCATTCCATTTTCATCCATTGATGGATATGGACTAAACCAATGGTATGATTTCACCACCATGGATAAACTTAAGCAGGGAATCTGATACTGCATCAAATTTATTTGGTGGAGAAATGTGTGAGCTCTATATCAGGACTACCTGAGAATCCTGTGAATCATTCACTAAGATCATAGCTTATTTTAATATTTTTGGTTTCCAGCTTGATGTACCCCAGGGAGGTTGGCATAATGGTTAAGGTGCTTACTTTAGAGATATAAGGTACAGGATTTGATTCTCACATGGGGTAACTAGCTAGGCTTGAAATGACCCACAAGGGAGTTACCCTAGTACTAATCTATGAACCATTTTAATATGAGTTTAATATGCAACAGATACAGAAGCATAGCTAAGGTGAGAAGAAGGGTGCAACCTCCCTAGGAACAGTGTTGGGGCATGATCAGTCCTTAGTGCATACTGACATTTGGAAATAAAAAATGCCAGTATTGCATTTACAGTCAAAACTGAAGTAATGGAGTACACTGTGTGTAGCATAAACTGCAGCAGATGCTTGCTACAAGTGTAGCAAGCAGTTTGCTACAGTTGGTTAAAAGGAGAAAACAGCCTTTTGCTTCTCATATTAAAAGTGAGGGGTCATCAGATCAGTGAATGGAACTGGGCACAATAACACTAGCAACACCCCTTGCCGTCGCTTCCATTAACCATGCTGCATCATAACCTTACCCATCAACTTCAACACTGAGTTATCGAACGACACACCTCTTTTGTAGCCCCTACCTGTACACCAAATCAACACAATTTCCTTAGAAAATCAATAAATAAAATCACAAAATCGAAAGATTTGCATAATTGCAAGCATAATTTTAATGAAGTATGTAGTATGTGACATCCCCTTCTCAAGCAGACTATCTCCTACATTCTCTAGGTCTCACATTAAACACAGCCCTAACCTGAACTATAATCTGGTGCCATTTCTGAGCCCAAGTCTAACCCTAAAGTTACTGATCAATGTATATGCAACATATGGGCAGTAAGCACACAGCCTTTTATTCAGTGTAGCATTCAGCCAAACTGAATTTGACAAAATGATCATGAGGAAATGGCCTTTAATGATAATCTGATTCAATGTCCAGATATCCTTACAGTGTAGTGATGTTCATTGTGCTTTAGCTGCTTGTCAACAGTCACTTTCTGTTGGGGTGTCAACTGACAGACCACAATTATAATCCTTGGAACTGTGTAATGATAACTGGAAAAGTGGGTGAATACATGACACGCTGAGGGTGGCAGTATCTCAGAGAAATCCCGGTGCGCTAAAGTATAGCAACCTCAAAGATAGTGCATATAATTAAAAGAGATGTGGTGGTCATGGCCCACTGCCAAGGGGTGTAAGGTAGTGAAGCTCCACTCCACTTTGCTTCTTTAACAGATAGTTTCAATTTTTACATGGAATCATAGTATCATCTTCATAATATTAGGGATCATTGTTGCTGAAGTTGTGACAGAGAGACTTTGTTTTCTCTTCTAATTAAAGTTCCTCCCAAATTTACATATGTACTTATTTTTATTGCTTGAATCAACCCTCTAAGATGTTAATATTTTACATATTTTAAGCCTCTATGTATATAATATTGGTTCATTCCATCTACACTTTGGATATAAGCACTTCTTTTCTACATTAAATTGTTCATTTCAACTATGCAAAGGCCTGTATCCAGAATCTAATCTGGATGTTATGATTTTAGTCTGTAAATATTCCTACATATTTAAGTGTTTGTAAAGTCACCTATTTGATGTACTTCAGATATGACCACCTGTATATCTGAAAATGTGTTTTGCTGATCTGGTATGTACACAGTTGTTTGCTAGTCAGTTATCTGCTCCAGGATATTTGTGCTATTATGTGCTATCTAATTGTTAACAATTTGTAATATTGTTTTTACAAAATAGCTTGGGTCATGGCAGAAAGGATCTCTAGACCAGTTCATTTACCTGATAGATAAATAAATACATACACACACACACACACACACACACACACACACACACACACACACACACACACACACACACACACACACACACACACATGCATAACATACATACATACCCAAATCATGTTCTGCCAGTTCACTTACTAACAGAATTGCTGTACACATTCAGTGCACCTTAGTAATGCAATTTAAGTGCACTTTTTGTTGCTCATGTGACATAAGATCATTGGTACCAGACTTCTTCACTATCATACTGATTGTTTGATACATTTTATGACAAAAACCTCCGCTATACCCTGTATCACTAAAATACTGCAATCTAAGAAGTCACAGCAATGATACAGCAATGAACAATGTGACAGTGTTTACTAAGCAGTAAAAAAAAAAACAGTCCCTGATGATGACAAAAATACCCTTTCTATACAGAAAAAACATCTAAAAAGACTTAAAATACCTCTTTTCTTTGTTCTCCAGTATTTGTACTAAGACTGGCTGATTAGTGGGACATACGAACATACAAATTTATAGCACTTCCCTTTTAAAAGTAAGAAAACTAAATAAAATCTATATAATTGTTGGACACTGACACGAATGAGATGTGAGGCTTGAAAATGAATTATTGTTCTGTATATCAAGTTATCCTGCAATCCAATGAAGCACTTATTTATATTTGGCAATACAGAAACAGCTCTGGATAAGGAAACATTTATGTTTTGCTACAGCACCAGATTAAAAGGCCATGATGCTTGACTTTCTGTAAAGGTCATCACGCTTGACTTTCTGTTATCCTTCAGAAACAAGTAACAAAGTCCTTTATATCTGCTATATTATTGAAAGAAAACAGTTTTTTATCTTAGTATGCATGACCTCAGAAAACATTTCAAGTCTAACTATGAAGGCCTCTATGGGGACAACACATACCTTAATGGAAAAACAAAAAACTTCCTGTTAACATTCGCTCATACAGTATTCAGTTTATTTTTCAGTATTAATGCCTTCAGCAAAACTATGGAATATTATTAGCTTGTTTTTTTTTGTAAAACAGTTGTGATAAATGATTTGTGAACAAATGTAAAGAACCTAAGTTAACACCACATGACAGAATGTAACAACATAGTTGTAAATGCAGTACATTGAAATATTCATACAGAGCGCATTCATATTTGTGTTGATCAGATGAAACAACAATACAACACAATGTCAAAAAGTGGATGGAAATCTGAAATTATAACAACCCTGTACATTAGCAGGAGAACAAACTAGAACAGTACTATCATATCTTAAAATTATGTATATAAGAGATATGCAAATTCAACACAACTGACTGACAGACAGTGATCTTTTATAATAAAATCAGTGTGTTTATAGCAGCCACAGATGTTATCTGGAAAAGTGCCATTGTATAACAGGACTAAGGTAGTCCATGGCTGAGCACTATCTTTGGCTGAGCTGTGGCTTATAGTGGGATTTATTGCTAACAGACCAGATTTGATCCCAAGGTTGAATCCTAAGGGATAGTACAGTTGTGTAAAAACTTACCATAACAGTATATGTCCTGTTTTTCGCTATTACAGTATTCTTTTCCAAAGGGACATCCTGCCAAGGATAGCTGTACATCCGGCCAAAATACCAAAACCTGAGGCACTTACAGGTGCCATATGTCAGACATATGTCCTATGTCCAAAACATAAGGTACATAAATGACATATGAAAGCCTAATCCTTAAAAGTGAATTGCCAACAGAGAATTAGAGTAACACTAGAAGAACAGACAAGTAAGGGCGTGTGTATCCAGAAAGGGGAGAAAGAAGGAACCCTCATCTAGAGGGCAAGGAAACAGAAAAGAGCAGAGGGAAAGAGGGAGGGAGGGGTGGAATACTGCAACAGTAAAATGTAGAACATCTACTGCTATGGTAATTTCATACACAACTGTGCTATGTCCTTCCTAATCAATACTGCAGTATTCCTTGCCAAAAGGAGACTACAAAAGCTATAGAAGAGGATGGGAGGAGGAAGTAACAGAGGAACCTTCCAAAAACATGTAGCTGGCAAATCCAGCTCTGGCCCTGGAAGCTACATCTAACTTTTAGTGTTTAGTAAAAATATGTAGAGAAGACCAAGTAGTAGTTTCCAAAATGGATCTAGCATCTAGATCCTTGAAGAAAAGCATCAGAAGAGGCTACCACTCTAGTAAAATGAGCATAAACTGAAAAATAAAACTGCTTATCATGAAAAGAAAAACAAAAAAGAAATGGCCTTAGAAATAGGGTTTGCTTATAAACAGCTAAACCCTGTTTCTTGGCATGAAAGGAAACAAAACATTGCTCAGATTTCTTGAAATCTTAAGTCTTAGCCAAATACTATCTGAACTGCCTGTGCAAATCTAAAGTGTGAAAAACCCTCTCACTATGATTTTGAGGTGAACGGAAAAAGAAGGAAGATGAAATGACTGATTCAAGGACAAGTCATTGACCACTTTGGGCATAAATGAAGGATTGTTGAGAAGATAAACCCTGTCTTTGTGAGAACCAGAAAAGGGGTAACTGCCACGAGGGCCTGAAGTTCAGAGGCTCTCTTGGGAGAAGTAAGAGCTACCAACATTCTTCTAAGTACAGAATTGCAGAAAAGAAAAAGCTGTAGGTTCAAAAGAAGGCTGAGTAAGTTTTTTCCAGAACAAAATTAAGGTTCCAAGAAGGTGGACTGGACTTTCTTGTGCATTGAATATGAAGGACACCTTTCAAAAACCTGATCCCGTGAAAAGGTTAGAACAGATTTTTTGAGACTGAGGGTGAACCCCACACTGCAAAGCAGAAGTGTAGCAATGTTGAGATTATGTAAAAGAAGCTGCTGAGAAGGGGCTTTAATCAGCAGGTCATCCAGACAGGAAAATATCTGAATACCACGGAGTCTGAAGTAGACTACAACTCGAGCCAGAACTTTGGCAAAGACTCTCAGCACTGTAGAAAGACTAAAAGACAAAACAGAGAACTGATAATGTGAGGAAGAAACAGAGAACCATAAATATTTCCTGAAGAGATGGAATGTGGAGATAAGCATCCTTCAGGTCCAAAGAGACCAAATAAGCTTGAAGAAGCAGCCAGGGAAACAGGGATTAAAGAGACAATATCTTGAAAGAGGGGGTAGTAGAAAAGTATTTAGAAAGGAGAGATCCAGAATGGGCCTCCAACAGTCCTTCTTCCTGGGAAGTAAGAACATTCTGGAATAAAACCCTTTGCCCCTCTTGGAAGGGCAAACAGGCCGAACAGTTCCTTGAAATTGGAGGAAAATTAGGAAGATGGCAATGTGGAGGCCGAGAAATCTCTGAAAAGGGGGGAAGGGATTTTAAAATCATGAAGTAACCTTTCTGAATTATAGAAAGAACTCAGGAACCTGTGGTTATCTGCTGCCAGATGGGAAAAGACTGAATCAGCCTGAGGGAATGAGAAATCTGGCTAACGGCAGGGAAGGATGAGTGTCAAACAGAGGTGGGCTTGTCAGGGGAAAGTGGCCTTCTGACCTTTAGACTAATCAACAGGCCTTTTAGGAAACACTCTTTTAGAAGTTTTTTTGCTCTGCAGAAGTTGTTTCTGCTGCTTACTCACAAAGGAAGATTTAGAAGGATAATTCCTTTGAAACTTGGGAACAGGGGAAAGAAAAATCTTTTTCAGGCCTTGCATAACCTTGCCTTTACCCTGTAAGACTTTAAAATCCTCTGCAGCAGCAGAACCAAACAGATTCTGAGTGTCCAAGGGAGAATCCAACAACTTAATTTTTATATATTTGTGGAGAGATTGCAATCTAAGACAGACGTACCTTTGTATAACAGACACCTGATGCAGCCAACCAAGAAGAGGCATCGTCAGCATCCTAACTTATTTGATAGCATGACGGGCCACCTGAGGAGCAGTTCTGAATAAGAAACAACAGAAGACTTAGCCTCTGAGTCAGGCACATCAGTCAAAACATCTCCAAGTTTAGAAAGAAGAGTAAGCACATACCTGGTCATATGGGTCTGGTAATTTACAGCTCTGAAGGTCAAGGCAGCTGAGGTATATACTTTTCTCCCATACCTGTCATTAGAATGACTTATGATTAGTGGATCAGAGGAAGTGCTCTTATAGAAGAACTTTTCAGCCTCAAACACCATATAAAACCTATCAGGATTCTTTAGAGCAGGGGCGTGAGACCCAGGAGCCTGGGAATCAGGAGAAAAAGTATCCAAGAGAGCTTCCAACACAGAGGGACTGCAGAAGCCCTGAACATTCCATCTGAGAGGAGGAGAGCATAATACCTCCGTTGGACCTCAGACACTGGGAACTTTCTTACTGAAAATGTTCCATCATTTTAACTATGGTTTCCCCAAAAGAGAGCTGCTCAGTGGAAGAATCTGGAGGATGATGGGAACACAGATTGAACTTTTCTAGGCTTGTAAGGGCCCTGGGGCTGTTAGCCTAGTAACCTTGTATGATCCTATGATCCTATGAGTATCATCATCCTCTGACCCTAAAGCAAGAGGGGAATGAATTTGTGAATAATATGCTAGTGACTATTTCCAAGAATCCAACTCCACATCTTTATCAGAGGAGGTGGACTCCCAAAGCCTTTTAGAGGGAGTAGAAAAAAAAGGAACAATGGAAGACACTGACAATCCTTGGGTGGGGTCAAGGCCATAAGGGCCTTAAAAAGACCCCGAGTGAAATCCTGCCACTCTTTATGGTGATCCTTGGCTACAAAAGCCACATGCTTAGACTTTTTTTTCTTAACAGGATCTTCTACCCTAACAAGCTTAGGGGGATCTGAAACATGCCTGACTTTAACAAAGGAACCAGGGACTTCTTCCCTAAGAAGTACCTAGGGAATCCCCCTAGGCCCTTCCAATATAATCAGCTGCAGTTCAAACATCTCTTCAGTAGCAGACATATGCTCAGCCTCAGTGGATGTGCTGGTAACTAACCCCGTATCACCCTCCACCTGGGTCTTAAACAAAGGAAGCTGGTGTCAGTACCAGACAGTACTTAGGCTCTTCATTTGACCTGACATAGACAGCCAGTAGAGGTTGACAGCAGAAATCTCTAAATGCATCTTTTTTGATTTCTTAACAGGAGCCTAAATGTCAGGGTGGGCAGATTCAGAAGCCATAGTTCCTTGGGCTACCAAGTTCAGACGTTGATTCTCCAAATGCACTGAAACAGATGACAAACAGCTACATAGGGTCTTGGGTACAAAAGCCTGACTAATTTCACACTGAGTATAATCATGTTCTGCACTTAGGCAGAAAAGGCACTTCTCGTGTCTATCTTTAAGGGGAATTTGCCTCTCACACTCACATTTCCTCTTTCTGGATGACATATAAAATGGTAACCCAAGAAAAGGAAAGAAGGAAAAGTTCCCAATGGGGTACTTATCTGCCATAGGCTTGGCAGCTTAAACAATGTTTAAAACAACTCACAGACTGAATTCAAAAAAGCAGAGTTCTGACTGGTGGCAAAGAATCCTGACGATTAGGTGTTCATACTTCACACATATATGTTATATTTTGGACGTTGGCCACATGCCTGACGTATGGCACCTCGAAGAACCTAAGGCTGTGGTATGCAGGACAGATTTATGAATAACCTTGGCAGGACATCCCTTTGGTAAGGAATACAGCAACAGTGATAAGGAAGAACATCAAAAGCTCTTGTTGTATATTCCAACATGACCTATACCCTTCTGCTCTAGATTATATTGATTGCATCAGTGTCTAGGTGTTATGATTAATTGCTGCCTAGCCACAAGAAAAAAAATAGTTAGTTAGTTAGTTAGTTAGTTAGTTAGTTAGTTAGTTAGTTAGTTAATGTATTTATTTATTAGCATTTATTTAACAGGATAGCCCTGCTGGGCGAAAGGCCCCTTTTCAGCAGAGACCCGGGGAGAAAAGCTCCATACAAAATATATTAGTTTTACAAATGGTTACAGTAAGAAAGAGGAATATGAGTCTAAAAAACAATATAAACAACTGTGGGGTAATGGTTAGAAAACAAAATGTGCATGTTATACCAATGAGGAGGTAGTCTTAACTATTAAACCAAAATAGAAAATAGAAAATAAATAAAATCCCTTGGACATTAAGAACAGCTAAGTTGAGCTATTGCAGTCCAGAAATATGTTATTTGCATTGTATATGTTACAGATGTGGCTATAGGCCTTGATTTATCAACAAAAAAGAGACAGAGGGTGAGATAAATGTAAGCAATCAGCAGCAAATAAGTAGAGGAACTCCAGTTCTTTATTAACCGTGTTTCTAGGTTTTGGCTTGTATGCAGCATTCATAGATGACTGACTTGGCTGCTATAGGTGGGGTAAGAGGGATGTTAGGAATAGTTTAAATGTACAGAAGAGTGGTGTTAAGTAGTAGGTTGTGAAGCACAGCAGGATGGCAGTAAATATATGCAGATACGTTGAGTTGAAAAATAGAAGAACATAGCAAAATTTAAGTTTCCTTTATTTAACTGCTTAATCCTAGTGATGCCTTCAGGCATTTCTCTAGGATCAGCCTAGTGATGTCTTTAGGCATCTAATATTAACTATTCATATTTACTTTGATAATTGCAAAAACCTTGTTGTACACAAGCTGTTGAATGATTTCATGCAACAGAATACATGATGAGAAACACAGCTGCATTGATACTTGACCATTGTCTAGTGCAACTAATGAGATATTAAATGCTGTTCACATACTGTGTGTGTATGTGTGTGTTTCGGCTTTTTCCCAGTTAGGGGTTGCCACAGCGGAACTCCGGTCTGCTAATGATTGGTAGTTGATTTTTACGTGCCGAGTTACCAGCCCTGATGCACAACCTTCAATGAAGGCACGCCCATTCACGCATGTCTCCATGCAGAAGACGCTCTAGCTGAGAATCGAACCGGACAGTGTCTTACTGTGAGGTGACAACGCTACATACTATTTTATGACATTGTTATTTTCCTGTTTCTCTAAATATTTTGAAAACCAAACAATGCACACAGAATTGCTTAGCCTCATATGAAAGCTCACAGAGAAGTGAACAAAACACTGCTGATAATATATTTGTAGTTTGAGTGACCTGCATTAACGTATAATTTCCTGGAAGACTGAAGCTGTAGGTATCTGCCAGGTCATATTTAAGTACTGTATGTTGTTTACAAAAATTATAAAAATTAAATAATTAGTGTGTTTAGAGTGATTTATAAAATGTTGTTTAAGACATAGACTATAATAAATGCTAATCATGATACAGATTATTTTGTGCTGAACAGTTTGCCATTTAGACTTCTTTGTTAACACTTATGGTTCTAGAAATACGAACATTTGTTTAAACTGTGAGTATATCTTTATTTTGTTAAGAGGCTCTGGGTGTAACTACTGGAAGTTAAAGTAGAAACTTTCAGAGCTCCATTGAAGAGAATGAGAGCAAAAAAACAATTTAGTAAAATTGAGTATATCAAACAATTCAGTATCATGAAAGCACCAAACAATTCAGTAAAATCGAACATATAATGAGAGCACTAAACAATTCAATAAAATTAAGCATATCATAAAACAAAGTCAACTGTAAAACAAGCATCCAGTAAGCAGGGCTGTCCAGGAAAAGGTATAACTTCATAAAATTTCAGGAACCTCATAAAAGCACAGAGAATAAGAGACTAAGCCATTGTGGCAGTAGAGTCCAAGTGTGGGAACCTAAGAAGAAATACCAGAAGATTGGACCCACATGCAGAGCACAAGACATGAAGAGAATAGTATGACACAAGCAGTAGGATGAACTAGTATCACGGAAGTCTAGGTATCTAGAACCAGAACTTTGTAAATAATATAGGCTCTTATGTACAGTCGGTGCAGACTCCAGAGAACTGGCATAATATCGTGGTAACAACAGACACGTGTCAGCAGCATGTCACTAGAGCTCTGCACCAGCTGCAAACAGTCAAGTTCTAGGTCAGCAGCCCTGGCACAAGGAGTACAAGGAACTGCAGTTATCCAAGCTGGAAAAACCCAGGACATGAATCACCACCAGGACATCCTCTGGTAGAATACACCTGATCTAATTAAGGGTAGCTTTGTTGCAAAGAAATGAGCAGCCAGCTCATATCCATCAGGAGAAAAGGTCTTCTGAGTGGCACGATAGGGTGACCTGCATTAACGTATAATTTCCTGGAAGACTGCAGCTGTAGGTATCTGCCAGGTCATATTTTAAGACTTCTTTTGAGTGCTTCCAGACTTGAAGATGGCACAATGATCCTTGATGTGCAGCCTGTCCTCTAGGTAATGGGTGCACTGTCATTTGTGCTGTAGCTTTCCTTCAGCTCGCTTTACTATAAAGAGCTCTGAGTCATACAGCAGCTCACAAGAATGAGTTGTAAGCTGTATGCAGCTGCAGTGAGTCCAGCACTAGTAGAAGCCAGTTAATAACCAATTGACAAATCACTGCTGTTTCTCATTCTAATTATCTCTTGCTTAAATCCTACAATAAAACCTCCCGTAAGGATACGAATAAGTGCCCATTGCCGGCTCCCCGATCTTGTACTATTATGTCTACTGTCATGGTCCAATGGCTTCCTCATACCTCTTCCCTTAGTCTGCTAGCTCTAAGAGTTTCGAGGCAGTGTAGTAACTGCCTCATGCTTGCTGACAGCTATTTACTTCTGGACCACTTTGATTCTATATGCAAGAGATGCAATTATTTAGCCTGGAAGATTGTCTCTCAACATCTGGTGTCAGAAAACTGCAGAATAATGCCCTAACAACATATATTTAGCTAACTAAAATATTTCTCCTAATGCTCCCAAACCCCCATGCAGCAAACTTCAACCACCCAAGGACACACATGCACCCCTATCCATAACTACTCCTATAGATACTGCTATCATCAACCACAAAAACTGTCAACTTGACCTAATAAGGGCACATAAGCCTGCAGAGTCACAAAGTCCTTCTTATAGACACCTTTGCAGTGTACTCAAACTTGAAGAACCCAGTAAGCCAACTCTCTAGTCTTAGGATTAGAAATGTAACAAAGGCCGTCAGGACCCTTCACTGTCATAAATATGCATATGACTCTGTGTTTGCTCATGTGAGAGTGAACAACTTTAGGTGTTCCACCCTTGAGGAGATGTAGAAACATACTCCTTAGCTGTCTCCTTATGTTTCCAAGAACAGTCAATAGTGCTGTGCAGCATTCTGGAATCACCAAGACTTATGTCTAAGTTCAAAGGTAAAATAACTGACTTCAGCAACTGTCTAATTAACTGATATCATTCCAGGGCACTCCAGCATGTGTCTTATTGGGATGAGTTGGTTAACAGACCCTACTGCTTTGCCAGAGATGAGCTGCATCTCTTTCTCTCTCTTTTCATGGTGTCTGCTGACCGCTTACTGACTAAAGCCTTTGTTGCACCCATACCACCTTTTTAGGTAAAGTTCTGCTTACAGACATACCCATTCAGCAAGTTATAATTTGAACAATATTGTGGTGGCACTGTTCAGTGCTAAAAGTTTGAGCAACAAAATATCTGAGCTTGAGGCCTTCCTCTACACTGAAGATACACATATTTGCGTGGTTATAGAAACCTGGCACCAATGCAAAGATTACACTCCATCCTTGTCAGGGTGCAGTGCCCATCATGTGCTCAGGTCTCCAGGGAGTTGTTACAATTTTGCAACAAATCATATCCAATACCATAGTGGAATCTGCAAAGATTGAAGTAGCTCTCAAAGAAACTGCCTACCATATAAGCACTACTACTACTACTACTATTACTACTATTAATATTAATAATAATAATAATCATTAGGTCCCCCTCTGTGTCCTTCATTGAGCACACTAATTATTCAATCAAACCAAAATGCTCTCTGCCAAACTGAATACAATTATTACATTCAATTTAATCACCTCACTATAAACTAACATACCCGTAGAAGTAGCAACAAATATGTTCAAACTTCTTCGATTTTATTACTGCTAATTCCTTTGAATAAATGGTTCCCTTCTTTACCACTGATAATTTCCTTCACCTTGCTCTTACCAACTTCTCCCCTTCCTGTATTAATCCTGATATTACTACTTCCTTAGTGAAATCTGATTACTAAAAGTAACATTATCCCTTAAAGTAGTCTTTGAAACCCTCAAAGCCCACAATATTTTGTGATTACTCTAAAAAAAGCCTTCTCCTTTCTAAAGGCTTTCTTCACAACTGTGCATGTTGCAAAATTCCAAATAATCCAGTTCCTGATGATATTATATAGTCCTCTGAATTATATTTTCTTATGGATATACATATTAACGAGTCTGTTCCCATCTGCCAAAAGAATAATAAGTAAATTCGTAAATAAACCCATATGATAGAAACCCCATACAATAAAGCTTTAAAACAAAAAGAACTTTAAAGCTATCTCCCGATATAAAAGGATCTTAAATCTAATTATTTAATTTATCAAGCATACCATCAAGATATCCAAGGCCATGTATGAATGCAGGGCCACTAATGACTCTAAACATAACCACAAGGCCTTCTTCAGTTATGTTAGGAAGCATAGAAATTATGCCCATTTCTGTATTTAACCTATTTCCAATGAAGTCTCCCATTATCCTGACATTCTTAATATAATTGTAGACAAATTCAGAGGCAATTTCATGCCCCATCCCCAACAGATATTACCCCATCTACCAAACCATTCCATCTCTCCCAAAGTCATCTTGGACCAGATTGTATCCACACTATCCAATATCAAAAATTCTAGCTCAGTCAGACCTGATAATATCTCTGGCTGGAAGTGTCAAGCACCACTTAAATAACTTTTCTAACTCTGTTCAGTTTAGCTTTCTCCCTGAGTTATATCCATGATATGAGTAGAATGGTCATAGTCATACCATTATATAAAAATGGAGCCAGTACAAAAGCTGTAGACTTATTAGCATCACAAGTATCATCTATAAAGTTATGGAGCAGATATCTGCCAAGTTAATAAGTAGTTATACAATTAACCTTAAACCCTGGACCCAAACCAGTTTGGATTTGTAATAGAAACCTCATCGCCATCCCCCACTTAACCTACCTAATTTCTTCAAAGGGATCACTGACGCTTTGGCTGGGGGCATAACAGTCCATATTGTTTATCTTGGCTTTACCAAAGCCTCTGACACCATCCCATAGAATGATATCTTATAAAAACTCTCCCAGTTTAACATATCACCAAATGAAGTCTGCTGGATAGCCAAATGGCTCTCTGAAAGAACCCACACTGTTAAGGTAGAGGATACCTCTTCCAGCCAGAGGAGTGTCACCAGCAGGGCTCTACGGGACAGTGTGAGAAGTGAAAAACAGATATCAAGGGACTTTGGCCAGTTCAGTTTCCTAACAACTGTAAACTGGATACAACTGTTACATTTACTTATTTATTTAATTAATTGTATCAGTCAGGATTGAGCACTGATCCATATGGACCATTGTTAGGCCAGCACCACTGCCAACACTGTGACATCTAGATGGCAGGATACCACTCCCTCTGATGTTAAGATGGCTAGCACTGATGGTTTTAATCTTACCATTGCCAATTAATGTTGAAGTAATAGCAAGAACCTGCACAAAAGTCTGATTTTATAATTAATTCAAACAGTGTTACCTACTGTGATGTCAAAATGGATGGCACCAAGATGGTTTGAATTTCATCACAGCCAACCAAGTTTGAACTAATTGCTTGAAAGTGCACATAAGTCTGTTTGAATACATTAGTTCACAAAGTACAATCTGGCCCCAAGAGTGTAAAGAAAATATGCATTGTCCAGGATATGGGCTTCCAACATCCATACCACATAGCTGAGTCTTTGGTCAAGCACCTACAAACCCCTTCCTCACTGCTTTTGCTGGGAAATAATGTCTTCCCATGCCCTCTTATCCATGGCAATTGCCTGTAACAGAAAGTAATAGTTTCATTCATATAGACACACACACACATACACACACACACACACACACACACACACACACACACACACACACACACACACACACACACAAACAAAATTCCCAGGAAAGGCTGGCAGAATTCTCCAATCCCCATAACTATCTTCTGGGCACTGTAGTACTGCCACCATCCTGGATTAGGGCTGGAAACACCCATTTACCTGATACTCCTCAGCCAAATACAAAAACACCAATTCCATTTTCTTTGACTGGTAGTAGGCTGAAGCAGACTAATGGCAGAGATGTGCAATACAGCTTATTAAACTGTGTAAATAATGCTTACACTCACATAATAACAAGACATACATAAAATAAGTAAATAACAGATGCAAGCCACAAGAGCTTAAAGATTAATAAATTAACTTTACTTAAAAGAAATAGAGCAAATACAGATTAAAATATATGTAGGTCGGCACACATACAGAAAAAATAAAATTAAATAAAAGTAGACAGGATGTGTACAGAAGCTCCAAATACTTAAGTTCCCTGATTATCTCTTCCTGCATAAATGATGTCCCTAACTGTAATAAATTAGATAACGTCATAAATAATACTCACAGATGGCTCTACCACAAACAAGACAGTATCTTCTGTACACAGCATAGCATAGTTTATACTTATATGCAATATTTTTTTCCTCAGCCCCAAGTGTTTATCACAGCATTTTATCTTTATTTTGCTGGCCTGAAGAAAAAGAAGCTCTTAAATATTTTTTTCTACTGTCATAGCACATTTTCTTCAAAAGAAAATCTTAATTTCTTTAGTCTTGTAACAGTGAAAATTCTCAACATACCTCCACATATGTTTTCTTCCCTTGACTCCACCCAGGTGTGGCCAAACAAAATACCACCCATTAAGTCCATCAGCAAATATATCTCAAAAATACACATCTTTCATCTCTTTTGTTGCATTTACAAGAGAAATTAAGTCTGGAGATCCAACACACCTTGAAAGATATTCCTTGTTCTTGCATATTCAGAAAGACAAAGGTCACCCATCCCAAAGCCATGAGAATAAACACATTGATTGCAGGTGAATAATAGAGGAGAAAGAAAAAAATGCATTACATTTTTTACAGTTTCTTTAGCCTAGAATTACCCCAGCATCACAATTCTTCCCCTTTAAGAACATCAAGCAAGTCTTCTCTATGTATCCACTCAAGAAACAAAGCTTGAGACAAGGGTGCAATTTCAGGTATATTACAGTATACATTTTCTAGGCAGATTGTCTCCATTATTATTAGTGCAATCCTGCCTGTACTTGATAGCCATGTTGTGGAACTGTAAAGCTAGGCTCCATGTCAGAAGCTTTTTATTCTGTCAATTTGCTTTATATAGCCATTTCAAAAGGTTGTGGTATATAACCACAATGGATTTTCTGCTAGGTAGGGCTGTAACATTTGCAAAGTCTAGACTATACCAAGACATTCTTTCTCTGTTGCTGTATAAGGCTCTTCCCTGTGCTGAAGTCTGTGGTTCAAGTACACAGTAAGGTACACTTCTCCTTGGAGAACATATGGCTATGTATACAGCCCACACCCCATAGTTAGAATCATCTAGCTGTACAATGAATTAGTGGCTATAATCACTACTTGCTAGAACAGGGGGTCAACTAATAGCCCATTTGAGCTTTTCAAATGCCTGTCCACAGAATGTTTTCTAGACAACCTTATTGGGTCTATTTTCCTGGTAAGATCTATATACATTATACTGAGGAATAAATGTCCTATACCCTGTGATCTCCAAGACTTCCTTTATCTGTTTCTTAGTAGTAGGGTAGGTCAGCCTGGATAGCCTCATCCTTGACAGGTTCTGGAATAATCTTTCTACCATCCACTCTGTGACCCTGATAAGATATGTCTGATATACTCCCTGCTACTTTTTAGCCTTGATAGTCAGCCCTTTGTAGCATGGCCAACACTTCCATGACATGTTGCACATGTTCTGCACAGAACTGACTGTAAATGATAATGTCAGCCCAATAAGCAAGGGCATAACCTCATACACCTGATAAAATGCAATCTACCAGCCTCTGGAATTTGGTGGTGCAGTCTTCATGACAAAGGGCACTTAATAAACTTGTATAACCCAAATGGGCTCATAAACACTGGCCTCTCCCTGACTGCAAGTGTCAGAGATCAATTGTAGTTAGAAACTAAGCTCCACCTAGCTGCTTATATACCCTGAGCATGGATTAAACATCCACTACTGTGTGACTGCTCAGTTTCCTGCAGTCCATGCAGAGCTGGGTGCTGCCATCTTTCTTTGGCATCAGCATTACTGGTGAAGCCCAAAGACTGTTGGATGTTTGGATTACTCATAGTTCCAACATGTCCTTCAGTTCCTCTTTCAAAATTTGTCTAAGTCTTTCAGGAATTCTGTAAGTGGATTGTTTCATGGGTTGCTGGGGCTCTGTGTCTTATGTGGCACTCCATAAGATGTATAAACCCTGGCCTACCAGTAAACATATCATATATATAGGGGCTAGTTGTGGGGAGAGGGTCACCCCCATTCACTAAGGAGTCAGACCAAGTTTCAGCAAGGAGGTCTATATCCAGATCTCCTGTCTGACTCCTGAAAATCACTGCAAATAGTGAGTACCAAGGTCTTTCTATTATTCAAGGATTTATCATGTTAACATAATAGAGTTTTTTCTTCTGCCTCCTGCTTGGCAAGACTACCATGCATGTGACATCGCTAACCTTTTTTTTCAATGATAAAAGAGTCCCCACCCCAGGCTGCTTGCAGATTGTTCTATTTCACAGGAATATGTAACATCACCTGTTGCTCTACAGAATACACTCTAACTCTGGTGGTCCTGTCATACCATACCTTTTGCTGCTGTCATGCCTGTGTAGGTACACCTGGGCATTCGCATGAACTATCTGAGGTTTAGGATATACTCTATAATAGACTCCTTGTCATAATTGTACTCACCCTCCCACTCATCACAAATTAAATCCAGGGGTCACCTTAGCTTGTGACCAAAGAGAAGATCAAAGGTAAACAACCTGTGGATTCCTGGAAACCTCCTGTCCTTTTTTGCAAAGAGAAGATGGGGCACATAATTGTCCTAATCCATTTTGAACTGGTCTGCAAATGATCTCAACATAGTCTTTAGTGTAAAGTTAAACCTCACTACCAGACCATTTTGTCTGCGGATGATAGGGATAATCTTTACTTCCTTTGGCCCACAAAGATGCTACAAGGTCTGACATAAAGTTGACACTTCCATCCATCACTATTTCCATAGGAAAAGCCTGCCTTTCTGAAAATGTCAAACAAAACATTTACTACATTCTCTGTTTCAATGGAAGACAGGGTGACGGCCACTACTTCTGGGTGCCTAGTGGCATAGTCCACAAATGCTAAGTTCTGTTTGTTACCTATGAAATTTGGGGTACTCAGAGGTCCCAAAATATCTATAGCTACCCTTTGAAATGGTGTGTAAATAATAAGCAAAAGCCATCCAAGCGTGGGCTTCATCTCAAGCCTTGCCAACCGTCTATCACTGCTCACAGGTCCTACAGTACCTTGCTAAATCTTTTGCAATCCTAGACCAATAAAATTTCTGCATATGCCATCATTTGTGTGCTTTTTGCCCATATGGTTTGCAAAACAATTATCATGAGTTATGGCCAGAAGTGTGAGTCAGTATTCCCTGTGTTCTACTGACTGCTGTATTACTTCTACCTGTAGCCATCCTTTAGGGGTCCATTCCCTGTACAATAATACTTTGTCCAGCATGTGAACTGCCTCTCTCTCCTTGATTATCTGGAGCCTCCTTGGTTATCTCCATCATGTCAAAGTTGGGTTTGAAAGCTGAACCTGACCCAGATACTCCTTAATGACCCTCCCCAGCAGCCCTTCCAGAGGAAGTCTAGTACCATCTATCAGTGCTGCCTCAAGCTCTGGCTGGCTATTATCACTTACCTCTCCTATTGGAGTATCACCTTCACTGAACTGTGACTAAAGTCTCAGTTCATTATTACTGACCAGTTTCACCTCTAAGATAATCCATTACCAACTCCAGATGTAGGTGTAGGGTCCAGCTGGGCCTCCCCTACTTTTTTCTCCACAAGACTGCATCCATGCCTGGTAGCATATAAAAGCGTGCACAAAAAATACTGCAATGTTATTCCCTAGAAGGACATCAGCAAGAATGTAATCAAACACAGCTATCTTGCCCACTTTCCTAGTATAGGTAGAATCTGGCCAAAGTTACCTGAAAAGGTTTGCCACCTAAGGCCCTAACTGGAGTGGACTGCCCAGGCAAGTAGTGTTCCTTTCAAGTCATGGCAGGTTTGACTATGGTTATGTCTGAGGTTGTGTCCCTTCTGGCAGTGGTGTCCTTCCCTTTACCAGGATTAGATACAGACTTTGATGGAAGTTAGGTACAGCTGTTGTCTTACAAAGCCCACAACTATCAGAGTGCTAGTCTTGCTTTGTGCTTCCTGACACACTTGTTCACACCTGCCCTGCCTTAGTGGATAATGAGACCACCCCATTTGATTACATCTGAAATATTTAACTCCAAACCTTAAGCATGCATCTGAACCCACAGCTTTCCCCTTGACCTGTCTGATCTACAGAGATGGTTTGGGCTGCCAGCATGGGCTCCCATATACCCACGTGCAGTGCCTGGCCTCCTCTCTAATGTAGTGTCAACCTGATAGCTAGGTAAAGGACCCCTTTCCTCCTCATCTCCAAATCAGTGTTAGAATGTTGGGCTGCCAACTAAATACTCACATTTTTAAGTATTGCAATGAGGGTTTGTTCACTGACCAAAAGATTTGCAAGTCTTTCGGATGTTGTGAGGTTACATACACTCACTCACTCACTAACTCACTCATTCATCTGTGAAAGTGCTGACTTTTTCAATTTATTCAGTTATAATATCATTTGCATTTCTCCTGTATTCTGGAAATGCCTTTCTGTACCATTCTGGTGTCAATTTATAACAAGCAAGCAAACATTCTATAATTTGTCATAATTTAAGCAATCAATATGATTAAGTTTAGAAACTGCATGCATTACTTTACCTCACCCATTGCCCTTTGTAAAGTTAGTGTTGATTACAAATTCTTCCAAAGACCCTCACAGAGCTATCCAAATCATCCCTTGTTTGTAGTGATGAAAACTTGTTTTAATGGTCTGGGGTTCTAGGGTTTAGCCCCCCCCCCATTCACATGTCTCTGGAATAAGAATACCATCTCTTTTTCGTGTATAATGTTTCTTTTTTCCTTGCCTCAAAACATTGCAGTCATTCAGCTGCTTCAGTCTCCATATGCTTAATTTCAAGTGCCACTCTCTGTAATTCCAATAGAACTTTTAAGTCCTCCTGAGCTGAACCTATTTGCCCTTTGTCTGCCTCCTGTACACTACCTCCATTCTGCATTATGCACAAAACTGCCACTGTGTCCTCGATGGACATATCAACCTACTGTATTCCTTTTGCTCTGTACTCCTTTGTCAGATTTGTCACTGACACTATAGCACTGTTGTCAGAAGAACTTGTTTTCTGATTATTTCTAAACCAAGCTGACTAAAAAATAAAATAACTGATGTGCATAGCAAAATCCCCTTGAATTTCACCTTGTGGTTGCCAGAGTTGACATATGCACCTATGGTAACAAAGCTGATTTCGGCTGAATAGCTACAATTCCAGTATCCTCACCACTGGTCACCAATATGATAATGGCACAACTGCCACTATTGTGACACCTAAATGGCATGATACCACTCCCTGTGATGTTAAGATAGCTGGTACAGAGTTTGAATCTCACCACTGTCCATCAATGTTAAAGTAATAGAAAGAAAGTGCAAAAATTCTAGTTTGATAATTAATTCCCAAAGTGCAATCTGGCCCTAAGAGCTTAAAGGGAATACGCACTGCAGTCTTGAGTATGGGCTTCCAACATCCACATCCAAACTAGGCTACACACAGACCATTTATAGAGCTCAGTATTTAGCCAAGCACCCCAAAGATCCTTCCTCATTGCTTTCCTTGGATATCAGTGTCTTCCAATTACTCTTTATCTGCAGCAATTGTCTTTCACATGAAGAAATATCCTCATATACACACACAAAAATCTCAGGGAATGCTGCAAAAATTCCCCACAGCTTTCTTCTCAGCATGGCAGTACTGCCACCACCCTGAATTAGGGACAGGGACACCCAGTTACCTGTATGCGGTTAAGCCAAATGTAAACCCACCAATTATCTCTTTCACTCATAGAAGGCCTAAGCAATGAGAGAAGTGTGCCACATAGCTTATTAACCAACAGTGTAAATAATACTTACCTTCATCTCAGATAAATAAAAAGCATACATGTAATAATAGATAAATAAATAATGGCTACCAGCCACAATAGCTTAACGGTTAATATATCCAGGATACACATCTTCCACTTTCTCTTATTCCCTTCTGTTGGCAAATAGTATCCATAACTGATCAATACTGTGTGTTTGTTAATTTAAACTATGACCACAGTAGCCTACTGATACAAAGTTATCCTGTTTTTCCACCTGAGAAATTAAGAAATGACTTACAGTTTCAGAGCAGTCCTTGGTCAATTGTGATTGTTTCTTAACACATACTTGTCTTTGCTTTGTGATTGTTTCCAGCCCCCTCATACGAGCAACTAACAGGGTCTCTACCCGCTTCGCTCCCCACCCTGCCTCCTATTCCCACCCGGCCCCAGTGGTCCCACCTTTATTGCACTCAAACCCCTCCCATCTTTCCAATAGCCAACCACAGCACTAACCCAACACTACCTCCTCCATCTTCCCACTACTATCACACCTCCTCAACTAACACGTACAAGCATACCTTTCCTATGCTCACTGCATGCGCTCTCCTTGCATATCTTACATCCTACCAAAGCTCCATCATTCCCCCACTCAACCACTACCACTGTACTACTACTCACACCACCACTCATGTCTCACCCACACTCAGCTCCCCTCCCACCAGCTCAAAAACCATCCCTATGCACCCCCCACATATTCTACCAACTAAATTACTCAAACATAAAGCATCCCTACAACTTAACATAGTAACCCTCCCACCATACCTATTACCCACAGAGCACAATCATAAAGTTTCCCTTATAAACAAACACATTCAAAAACTGAGAAAACTAATAATCTCATGCATATCAAAACTAGCCCTAAGTGGATACATCCACTCCATCCCTGGCCCTACCATCTCCAACCCCAATCCTCATAATCAGACTAGAAACCACAACTTCTCCCATATTACAGCCAATAGAAAGCCAAGTGACTTCCTTCTACTAAGCCTAAATATTAGAAGTATATCCAAAAAAGTCCATGAACTACATGCCACCATAGACTTGTACTCCCCAGATATAGTCATCCTGACAGAAACCTGGCTAAAACCTCACATTACCAGTGAGCAAATACTCCCTACAGGTTACGGCATACTAAGAGTAGACTGGCTAAACAAAAAAGGAGGTGGTGTAGCTATAATATTTAAACAGCATCTAAACATCCAGATCTTAAAATCATCAGCTCCACAAATAGGCAATGAAGAAATAATATATACCAACCTCAAAATTAACCAAAACAAAACCATCAACATAACTGGATGCTACTTCCCACCTGGCCAAAACATCCCTCCACTAGAAAACCTCCTCAGCTGGTCTACCCACCATCTACCTCAAGAAACTATCATCTTAGGTGATTTCAATATTGACTGGCAATCCTGTTCTGGCAACAATCCAACCCATCATGTACACCTTCATGGCTTCACCCAACTAGTCCAGTCACCAACCAGGATAAATAAAAACTCCAGCAAGCACACTACCCTTGATTGGATACTAGTCAGTAAGAGCCCCCAGTCATATATAACAGGCTGCTTATCAGATAGCCTCAGTGATCACTCCCCAACATTCCTACTCAAAAAATACCTATACCAAGCTAAACCTGTCATCTACCGTCAAATACATAAAAAACTAAACTTTAACCCACTCACATTCATCTCATCCCTCAAAAAATGTAACTGGCATCCTCTAAAGTACCTCAGTCTAGATGACGCAGTTGAATTTTTTAATACTACCTTCCTGAACATCCTTAATTACCATGCCCCCATAAGATTTTCCAGAACCAAAGCACAACCCTCCCCATGGCTACAGAAAACCACTAAGTCAGAAATGAAAAACAGGGATAAAGCCTGGGAGCACTGGCGCAAAACCAAAACCCCCTCAGCTAGACAGAAATTCCTAGAACTACGCAATAGAGTCAAAAGCTAATAAAACAGGACAAATTCCAATACTACCAGTCTGCCCTAGACTCCTCACAACACAGCCCCAAACAATTCTGGTCCTCCATAAACTCCATTCTCCACCCAGGTAAAGTCAGTACCCCTCCTCCTAACATCCCTCACTCCTCAGAAAATATTGCTACCTCATTCAACACACACTTCACCCAAACCATACTATCACTAGCTAAACAACACAACCCCCCCCTCCAACCCACACCTTCAACTAGTAATCTCCCCACTGCCTTCTCTTTTTCTCCTGTACCTACCTCCAACATAAAAAAACTCTTAACTAATCTTAAACCCACCAAATTAGCAGCAGACAACCTCCCAAGTGAATACCTACAAATCGCAGCTGATGCTCTGGCCTACCCAGTATCCATCTTGATTAACCGATCTCTGTCAGAAAGTTACGTTCCCACACTGTGGAAAGTATCACATATAATCCCCCTCCACAAAGGCGGACCCTCAACAGAACTAACCAATTACCGCCCATAGCTATTCTCTCTCCACTCTCCAAAATACTAGAGAGATGCATACACTCTCAGGTCTCAGACTACCTCCTTACTAACAACCTCCTTTCCAGTACTCAGCATGGTTTCCAACCAAACCATAGCACCACCACTGCCTTACTCTCCTTTACTAACACTATCCTTCAGCATAAAAACAATGGCTATCTCTCCTCTGCTACTTTCCTAGACCTATCTAAAGCATTTGACATGGTCCCACACAAACAACTTATCTCTGTCCTCAATAACCTATCCTTCTCACAATCAGTCACCAACTGGTTTCAGAGTTACCTGTCTGACCGCCAACAATCCATTGTATGGCAGAATGACATATCTCCCCAACTACCTGTCTCCATAGGGGTTCCCCAAGGATCCATCCTTGGACCCCTACTCTTCTCTGTTTACACCAATAATCTAGCCTCTGCCACCAAACATGGCACACTCATACAATACGCAGATGACTCGACCATCATCTGCTCAGCCCAGTCCCTACCCAAACTGCAAAAGTCACACAGGAAGCCTTTTCCTCTGTTGAAACTTGGTTATCTGATGCCCAATTAATACTCAACCCAAACAAAACTAAACTACTCATCTTCCAACCCACCAAACATATTCAAAACAACTCTCACTTTAACATCACAGCAAAAGACAACACCACTATATACCCAACTGAACACACCAAATTGCTAGGAGTGGAAATAGACAATAAACTAAAATTTGACATTCACATATCCATGACCATAAAAAAGTCCACAAAAAACTAGGAGCGTTATACAGAAATAAGCAATTTCTCACCAAAGCAGCAAAGATTTCAATAGCAAATTCCCACCTTATCTCCACCCTACTTTATGCCTCTCCAATATATACCAACCTAAGGCAATATGTTCTAAACAAGCTAGAGACCTGCTACAACAAAATTGCCAAATTCGTCACAGGGGCATCCTACCGTAGTCACCACTGTCTCTCACTTGCTGAACTGGGCTGGCTTGAACTCCCTCACCTCCTTCAGTGGTATCAACTCTCACTCGCCCACAAACTAGTAAACCATCCACTAAATGTCCCATCCCTCCAGAATCTACTCCAACCCTATCGCACCACCAGACCACTAAGATCCAGCAACAAAAATCACTTGCAGATCACTAAAGCCAATAACTCTGCTGGTGAAGCACTATTCTCTTGCTCCATAGCCAAATTATGGAACTCACTCCCACCCACAATTACCTCCGTACCATCATGCACCCACTTCAAAACTTTACTAAAAGCGCACCTAAAAGCATGCTGGCTATGCCCTTGCAACTCCACTGTAATATCATCCACCCCATCCAACCATTACCTTTCTTTCCACTCCACTAACTACCTTGATTATAGCAAGCTCAGATGCTCATAAGCCTAGTACTTATTATACAGCAGGAACTTCTCATTGTGACATTTGTTAATGTCTGTTATGTACTTCACAGATAAAGATTCTAGTTGTCTACTGATGTACTATGTTCTTCATCTGTAAATATGTTGTAAGCAATTGCTATGTTAAATTATTAATCACTATGTAATCCAATGTAACTACTGTCTGTTTATTTTACTGTGGAGCTTTTCTCCCCGGGCCTCTGCTGAAAATGGACCTACGTCCAGTCGGACACTCCCGGTCAACAAATTTAAATAAATAATAAATAAATAAATAAATAAACTTTATGTAAATAAAGAAAACACTGCAGACACAGATTATATGCAAAGATGAATAAAAAAAAGCCTAAGTTCTAAATACATAAGCTCACTGGATATCTCTTTTGCTCCCTGTCATAAGCCAGATAAATTAATAACTAGTACTCACAAATGGGTCCATCACAAACAGCACAGCATCCTTGTCAAATAGCATAGCACAGTCACATACAATGTTCTTCCTGACACCCGATGTCCATTATATTATATCATCTTCCTGTTGCTGACCTAAAGAAAAACAAGCACATAAACCACTTCTGTACTTATCATAACAATGTTTCTCAAGAACAAAAGCTTAATCAATCAGTCCTACATCAACAGAAATTGCTAATACATATCCACATTTGCCTCCCTCCCTTGCCTCTACCCTGCTGTGACCTAGTGATATGCAAACCATAAAGTCCATCATCTTAAAAGGCAGTTCCTGGTATTTTGTCTCTTTTTCATACATTAACAATATAAGTCAGTAAGTCTGTAGATCCAACACACTTCAAGGACATTCTCTGTTCATTATTCAAAACACAGAAGTCCCCATCTCTAAGCCATTAGAATAAACACACTAATTACAGATGATCAACAGAGAAGAGAAAGAAAAATACTTTACATTTCTCAGTTTCCTGTAGTCTGTCATTACCCCTGGCATTACAATATACACAAAATTAAAAATACAGGAACAATATATAATTTTGTAGTTAACAAAGGGTAAATGAAAACTTAGCAAAATCAACAATATGATAAAGAAAGCTTAAACATATAAAAGTATGATCCTGGATAAACCAACAGAAATATAGTATATAAAACATTTACAGCTGGGTGAAAAAGGAAGAGTAGTGGAGGTGTAGAGGAGGTTGGAGGGGAAAGTGAAGATGGCAGAAGGGACAGAAAGTTGTATGGGTGGACAAATAATGGAATTCAAAGTCATATAGCGGAATAATTAGGAGAATATGAAATTTGTAAGATTCAAGGTTAATGTTATGAGTTATGCTATGGCAGAGGTATAGAAACAGTTATATTTTGCTACATTTGGCAGATTTTTTTTGGGGGGGGGGTAAAAGTTGAGAAATAACTAAGTTTTTATGGTTGGAGGATAGGAATTCTCCAAATGTGGGCTCCATAATTGAAAAAGTTATGTTTAATGGTGTGTAGCCTATTACAAAGGGGACAAGGGCAGTTCCAAATAAAAGGCAAGATCAACATTTGTAGATGGTGTACCTGTAATGCAGCCTGCTAGTGCAGAAAATGACTCCTGGTTACACAGGTTGAAAAGAAATTATCCAAATAGGATTTAAGATCTTTGTTTTATAGGGAAGCATTTTGCTTTTTTAAGACAGTGAAAACTGTGTTCAGTTTTAGGGGAGAGAGATATGTACCAACAAATTTGATTTTATAATATTTGCAGGGTAGATAAGTTCTTTGTAGATGCTGGTGAACTTAATGGAAGGCCATGCTCTAATTGAACTTGAATAATACAACTGCTTATAACATTTTACCTTGCTATAAGAGGAAGTATATATTTTTTCTGTTCTGGAAAAAACATTTCAGATTTTTTTGCTTTAGTCATCCTTATATGGTGCTGAATGTTTAGTGAGACACATAGCCAGACCCCAAGGTAGTAAAAATGATCTATTAGCTCATTGAGAATATGTTTGTTATAGAGAATTTGCCGGTTTGGGGAAATTGTCTTCAGTTTTTGTTTAATATTGCATATTGTTTTTTTTTTTAGGTTAAGGAAGAGGTTTATTTTCTGAAGCCAGTTGGAGAGGAGATTAATATCATGGTCTAGATTTGATCTGTTAGAAGAAGCAGATGATGCAGATGTATAAATTGCCTTGCTGTCAGAATACAGTATAATAGTGATGTGAGGAAGGTCAGACAGAATCTTTTTTATAATGACAGAGAAGAGCAAGTGGAATAGAAAAGAGACATTTAGTAGCCCTTCATATAAGCTGGCAGTACATGGAGTTGATGTGCCTATTCTGACTTTGAATGCTGTTTGTAGAAAGATGCTATGAAACAGTATTTTGCTAATGACAATAACAATTAGAGACCTAAGAGGAGACTATGATCAATAAGATCAAAGTTACTACATCAATAAAAGTAGTACTTGTTAGGTTTCCTTTATCCATGTTGGTTAGAATCTCATCTGTAAAAGTACATAAAGCAGTCTCAGTACTACAGCACTTCAAAAAGCCATGGTGGTCTTTAGATAACAAGGATTGTTTTTGGAAGTAAATGGATAATTGAAAGTAAACTTTTTCAAGTAGTTTTCAAGCAATTTACATGATAGTATATAGATATGGGTCTAAAATCTTGTGCTCTAGAATCTTTAGCATTCTTTAGAAGTGGAGTAATGGTTGCTTACTTCCAGACTTCTTGCACTGCTGTCTTACAGGGACAGAGATTATAAATATAATATAAGAGATGGATTAGGTATTCATAGCATAAAGTGGGAAACCAAGGTGGAAGGCCATCTAAGCTGGCAGGACCATCACTAGATAAGGAATATATATATATATATATATATATATATATATATATATGGGTCTAGGACTATTCACTG